>NC_069501.1:230464185-230526685 GCF_027579735.1 Bombina bombina
AGACTGTCCCTTTAAGAAAAAGGATTGTGACCACCTAGAAATTTTAGCTCCATGTTAAAAAAGGAATTTTGTCTGCAAGTCAAAAACTTGCATGTGGCTCTGAGTAGCCAAAAACCTACGATTGTGATTGCGTTAAATCAAGAAGTGGCATTTTCAGGACAAAATCCCACCGAATACAAATTAGTCAATAGAATGTGTTCAACCCCCTCATTTTGGAAGTAAAATAACTTGAAGCTGATTTAGAGCAACATTTTAAGCAATACTTACATTTTACATCAAATAAGTAGTTTTGTATTTTATTAGATAGCTTTAGAATAAAATATGTTTGTAGATATGAGATTTAATCAAGCCCAAAGAATCAACAAGAAATCTACAACAAAAGCATTACTACTAAAAGATAAGTGCCTGCACAGAATGGGGGGCTTTTCAATATAAAAATAGACTGTTAATAGCAAAAGCATTCACAAATTACCCAACATAAATAAAAGAGCTAAAGCATGTGTAAGTACTTTGAATGATAAATACTATAATGAGAAACAAACACATGGAAAAAAGAAAAGAAAATGTTTTGAAAACAGTGTATAGATGGTAGGTGTAGGGTTGCCATCTTTTTCCACGTAATTTGTAGGACACATTTTGAGGGTGTGGTGTGGGCGTGGCTATTAAATGATAATGATAAATCTCTGGCCTTACATATGCCCATTGTAAAAGGATTACGGTTAACCACTCAGTTGGCATTTTACTGGTGTTTTATTTAGGTACAGCTAGATAATAAACATAAATAGATATTAAAGGGACATTCCAGACAACATTTAAATGCACATAAATTGATTAGCAATATACATGTATTGGCAAATATGCTTCTATTAAGAGTTATTACTGTTTAAGTGTTAACATTTTTCTCTGCACGTGCATGTGAAGAATAGCTAGATATTCTCAGTGCACCAGCATTTAAAATATTGCAGCTGCTCAGTGTGCCAGTGGGGCTTGTATCATGTCAGCAATTAAACAATTGAGTAATTACCAGATGTTATTATTATTATTATTATCATCGGTTATTTGTAGAGCGCCAACAGATTCCGCAGCGCTAATACACGGCATGTTACAAGCACCTTAGGCTCTCTGAGCAAGTGTGTTTAAAATGCTGGTGCACAGTGCATATTTCAATACTCTTTTAAAACAGCTATAGCTTTTATTAGAAACATTTTTTTGCTTATATTTGTATATTACAAAAATGCTTCTATTCAAAACTGAAATGCATCCATGTGGATTCCAATTTTGGCTGGAATGTTCCTTTAAGGACCTACAACATAGACACTTCTTTTAAATTTGGGGGATATCTAATTTAAAATAAACAATAATTATTTTAATGGCATTGTCAAGACTACTTCTGATTGAACTAATAGTCGGTTCAGTAAATAATTTATCATTTATAGGTTACTTTGGGTTTTTTCATATTATTTTCCCTTCATACATAACAAAGACTGCTAATATTGGAGTTTACCTTCTTATTTTACGGAAACTCATATCTGATAAAAATAAACATTAGCTGCTATTTTCACTATTAAACATTGAGTATCAATTGTGCACAAACTTGCATTTCCTGTTGGTTCCAGTTGCAATTTAAATAGCTTTAACTTAAAATTATTTGTCAAGCTGTTTATTATAAATACCAGTAGCGACACAAATCCACTTGTGTTCTTGTCTAGATTTGGGGTTCCGTGTGTTCATTTTGGATTAGATAATCGTTACGTATACTATATAGAAGGGTAATTGAAGATTGAGTACTTTTTCCTGATCATTTTATTTTGAGCCACTGTATAGTACAGCGGACATTTAGATAGAAGTTATGTTTATATATCTATATCAACCCTTTTACACTTATGACCAATTATTGCCAAGTCATTTACACACAATCTATACACATGTAAATGCAATTTGATGAATAAATTTGAGCTCACGCATTTCTATGACACGTAAGGGGTGGGCACTTTTCTGTACATGTTTTCACAGCACGCCATTTTAAATAAGATCTTGTTCCGACCTAATCTTTGTAACAATGAGCTGTAAGTTGTATAATATCGCTATTTACATTCTGGGAGCTAGAACAACTTTTAGTTAAGGAATGAATAATATCGATACATTGTACCTCAATTAAAAAATAAGAACTCTATAGTTATGAGTGATAACACAGTGTACCTGTATTCGCAAATAGGAATTCAGTTGATTTAATTACTAATTGGCAACATAGTTGCTATTCATGATGTAGGAAGCCTCTACTAACTAATTGGCTTAGATAGATTTAAATAGCTAACAAAGTGATATGTTTTTATGTCTGATGAAACGGTCAGTGGACACAGAAACACATAGTGTACCACAATGATGCACTTATGAGTGCCAAATTGTTTTCAAGTTTGTTTTACTTTTATTAAAGTGTGATTTTATATCACTTAATTTTGCCTGATCTCTTACGATCACTTTGTACTGCCGATCAGCTGGGACTTTCAGTACTAATTTGGTTTGTTAAACTTTTAGTTTATTAGTACTGTGCTATATACATTGCATTATCTAAATGCCATGCATATTGAAAGCAATTCAATGCTTAAACCCTCAGGGCAAGATTACGAGTGGAATGCTATCTTAACGTGCCCCTCTATGGGTGCACGTTAAATAACCAGCCATTACAAGTGGCTGGTTTATGCTCCAGTGAGCTTGTGGTTTCACTTTGCTCTTAGCGCAGTTAACCAGTGGTCAGGCCTCTGGTTAAAAAGAAAAATATGTCCAAATTGCCCCCAAAATAAACAGTACAGTGTATTTAGATGTAAAATAAATATACACCATTTTTATAAAAAAAAAAAAAAAAACTGCAGGAAGCAGTTATAAAGGGTTAAAGTGCCTTTACATTGAGGTCAATGGGGGACTGTGTTTTCACCTTAAATATATATGTATATGCATATATACATATATATTTATGTGTTAATATGTGTATATACACATATAGACACATACATATATATGTACAGTATATATTCATATATATTTTCATTTTGCTGTCAAATGCTGCACGATTTGCCCCTTGCACTGCACTAGGTGGTTTGCCGTGTATGACAGCAAGAGGTTCCCACTGGAGCATATGGAAGCGTGCTCTCGTAAGCGCAAGGCTTCCAGGCAATGCAAATACCACATATAAGTGCGCTGGTATTACTGAATGGATTGAAAATATCATGCTAGCAAAAGCGCAATATTGCGTTCTACTCCTAATCTAGGTCTCAGTTGGCCACCCACGCCTGCAGGTCCTCTGTACTTCGTCAGCAACGACAAAATTGGCTTCCTCCAATCACGGCTTCCCCCCAGGAGCGTTCATCTGGTGAGGCCATGCTGTGATTGGAGGAAGACAATTTTGTTATTGCTGTGTAAGTACAGCAGGAAGAAGCAGGCGGGGGCATCGGCGAGCCAGCGTTTCAGGAGAAGAAAGTAAGTATTTGTAAAATCCGTTGCAATGTAAACTTTCATGAATGAAAGTGCCCCTGTTTTTAATAGTTTTTTTTTTAAAAAACTGGGCACTTTATCATGAAAATTGACATTCACTTTAATACCTAAAAAAATTTATGCTTACCTGATAAATTTATTTCTCTTGTAGTGTATCCAGTCCACGGATCATCCATTACTTGTGGGATATTCTCCTTCCCAACAGGAAGTTGCAAGAGGATCACCCACAGCAGAGCTGCTATATAGCTCCTCCCCTCACTGCCATATCCAGTCATTCGACCGAAACAAGACGAGAAAGGAGAAACCATAGGGTGCAGTGGTGACTGTAGTTTAATTAAAATTTAGACCTGCCTTAAAAGGACAGGGTGGGTCGTGGACTGGATACACTACAAGAGAAATAAATTTATCAGGTAAGCATAAATTATGTTTTCTCTTGTTAAGTGTATCCAGTCCACGGATCATCCATTACTTGTGGGATACCAATACCAAAGCTAAAGTACATGGATGATGGGAGGGACAAGGCAGGAACTTAAACGGAAGGAACCACTGCCTGTAGAACCTTTCTCCCAAAAACAGCCTCCGAAGAAGCAAAAGTGTCAAATTTGTAAAATTTTGAAAAGGTGTGAAGCGAAGACAAAGTCGCAGCCTTGCAAATCTGTTCAACAGAGGCCTCATTTTTAAAGGCCCAGGTGGAAGCCACAGCTCTAGTAGAATGAACTGTAATCCTTTCAGGGGGCTGCTGTCCAGCAGTCTCATAGGCTAAGCGTATTATGCTCCGAAGCCAAAAGGAGAGAGAGGTTGCCGAAGCTTTTTGACCTCTCCTCTGTCCAGAGTAAACGACAAACAGGGCAGATGTTTGACGAAAATCTTTAGGAGCCTGTAAGTAAAACTTCAAGGCACGGACTACGTCCAGATTATGCAAAAGACGTTCCTTCTTTGAAGAAGGATTAGAACACAATGATGGAACAACAATCTCTTGATTGATATTCCTGTTAGAAACCACCTTAGGTAAAAACCCAGGTTTGGTAAGGAGAACTACCTTGTCTGAATGAAAAATCAGATAAGGAGAATCACAATGCAAGGCAGATAACTCAGAGACTTTTCGAGCCGAGGAAATAGCCATCAAAAACAGAACTTTCCAAGATAAAAGTTTAATATCAATGGAAAGAAGGAGTTCAAACGGAACTCCCTGAAGAACTTTAAGAACCAAGTTTAAGCTCCACGGGGGAGCAACAGTTTTAAACACAGGCTTAATCCTAACCAAAGCCTGATAAAATGCCTGGATGTCTGGAACTTCTGCCAGATGCTTGTGCCAAAGAATAGACAGAGCAGAGATCTGTCCTTTTAAAGAACTAGCTGATAAGCCTTTGTCCAAACCCTCTTGGAGAAAGGACAATATCCTAGGAATCCTAACCTTACTCCATGAGTAACTCTTGGATTCACACCAATAAAGATATTTACGCCATATCTTATGGTAGATTTTCCTGGTGACAGGCTTCCAAGCCTGTATTAAGGTATCAATGACTGACTCGGAGAAGCCACGCCTTGATAGAATCAAGCGTTCAATCTCCATGCAGTCAGTCTCAGAGAAATTAGATTTGGATGATTGAAAGGACCTTGTATTAGAAGGTCCTGCCTCAGAGGCAGAGTCCATGGTGGAAGAGATGACATGTCCACTAGGTCTGCATACCAGGTCCTGCGTGGCCACGCAGGCGCTATCAGAATCACCGATGCTCTCTCCTGTTTGATTTTGGCAATCAGTCGAGGGAGCAGAGGAAACGGTGGAAACACATAAGCCAGGTTGAAGAACCAAGGAGCTGCTAGAGCATCTATCAGCGTCGCTCCCGGGTCCCTGGACCTGGATCCGTAACAAGGAAGCTTGGCATTCTGGCGAGACGCCATGAGATCCAGTTCTGGTTTGTCCCAACGATGGACCAGTTGAGCAAACACCTCCGGATGGAGTTCCCACTCCCCCGGATGAAAAGTCTGACGACTTAGAAAATCCGCCTCCCAGTTCTCTACGCCTGGGATGTGGATCGCTGACAGGTGGCAAGAGTGAGACTCTGCCCAGCGAATTATCTTTGAGACTTCTAACATCGCTAGGGAACTCCTGGTTCCCCCTTGATGGTTGATGTAAGCCACAGTCGTGATGTTGTCCGACTGCAATCTGATGAACCTCAGTGTTGCTAACTGAGGCCAAGCTAGAAGAGCCTTGAATATTGCTCTTAACTCCAGAATATTTATTGGGAGGAGTTTCTCCTCCTGAGTCCACAACCCCTGAGCCTTCAGAGAGTTCCAGACTGCGCCACAACCTAGAAGGCTGGCATCTGTTGTTACAATCGTCCAATCTGGCCTGCGAAAGGTCATACCCTTGGACAGATGGACCCGAGAAAGCCACCAGAGAAGAGAATCTCTGGTCTCTTGATCCAGATTTAGTAGAGGGGACAAATCTGAGTAATCCCCATTCCACTGATTTAGCATGCATAATTGCAGCGGTCTGAGATGCAGGCGCGCAAATGGCACTATGTCCATTGCCGCTACCATTAAGCCGATTACTTCCATGCACTGAGCCACTGATGGGCGTGGAATGGAATGAAGGACACGGCAAGCATTTAGAAGTTTTGATAACCTGGACTCCGTCAGGTAAATTTTCATCTCTACAGAATCTATAAGAGTCCCTAGGAAGGAGACTCTTGTGAGTGGTGATAGAGAACTCTTTTCCACGTTCACTTTCCACCCATGCGACCTCAGAAATGCCAGAACTATCTCTGTATGAGACTTGGCAATTTGAAAGCTTGACGCCTGTATCAGGATGTCGTCTAGATACGGAGCCACCGCTATGCCTCGCGGTCTTAGAACCGCCAGAAATGAGCCCAGAACCTTTGTAAAAATTCTTGGGGCAGTGGCCAACCCGAAGGGAAGAGCTACAAATTGGTAATGCCTGTCTAGAAAGGCAAACCTTAGGAACCGATGATGATCTTTGTGAATCGGTATGTGAAGGTAGGCATCCTTTAAGTCCACTGTGGTCATGTACTGACCCTCTTGGATCATGGGTAGGATGGTCCGAATAGTTTCCATTTTGAATGATGGAACTCTGAGGAATTTGTTTAAGATCTTTAGATCCAAGATTGGTCTGAAGGTTCCCTCTTTCTTGGGAACCACAAACAGATTTGAATAAAATCCCTGTCCTTGTTCCGTCCGCGGAACTGGATGGATCACTCCCATTACTAGGAGGTCTTGCACACAGCTTAGGAATGCCTCTTTCTTTATCTGGTTTGCTGATAACCTTGAAAGATGAAATCTCCCTTGTGGAGGAGAAGCTTTGAAGTCCAGAAGATATCCCTGAGATATGATCTCCAACGCCCAGGGATCCTGAACATCTCTTGCCCACGCCTGGGCGAAGAGAGAAAGTCTGCCCCCCACTAGATCCGTTTCTGGATAGGGGGCCGTTCCTTCATGCTGTCTTGGGGGCAGCAGCAGGCTTTCTGGCCTGCTTGCCCTTGTTCCAGGACTAGTTAGGTTTCCAGGCCTGTCTGGAATAAGCAACAGTTCCCTCTTGTTTTGAAGTGGAGGATGTTGATGCTGCTCCTGCCTTGAAATTTCGAAAGGCACGAAAATTAGACTGTTTGGCCTTTGATTTGGCCCTGTCCTGAGGAAGGGTATGACCCTTGCCTCCAGCAATAATTTCCTTCAAGCCAGGCCCGAATAAGGTCTGCCCCTTGAAAGGAATGTTGAGTAATTTAGACTTTGAAGTCACGTCAGCTGACCAGGATTTAAGCCATAGCGCCCTACGCGCCTGGATGGCGAATCCAGAATTCTTAGCCGTTAGTTTAGTCAAATGAACAATGGCATCAGAAACAAATGAGTTAGCTAGCTTAAGCGTTCTAAGCTTGTCAATAATTTCATTCAATGGAGCTGTCTGGATGGCCTCTTCCAGGGCCTCAAACCAGAATGCCGCCGCAGCAGTGACAGGCGCAATGCATGCAAGGGGCTGTAAAATAAAACCTTGTTGAATAAACATTTTCTTAAGGTAACCCTCCAATTTTTTATCCATTGGATCTGAAAAAGCACAACTGTCCTCAACCAGGATAGTGGTACGCTTTGCTAAAGTAGAAACTGCTCCCTCCACCTTAGGGACCATCTGCCATAAGTCCCGTGTAGTGGCGTCTATTGGAAACATTTTTTTAAATATAGGAGGTGGGGAAAAGGGCACACCGGGTCTATCCCACTCCTTGCTAATAATTTCTGTAAGTCTTTTAGGTATAGGAAAAACGTCAGTACACACCGGCACCGCATAGTATCTATCCAGCCTACACAATTTCTCTGGAATTGCAACTGTGTTACAGTCATTCAGAGCAGCTAATACCTCCCCAAGCAATACACGGAGGTTCTCAAGCTTAAATTTAAAATTAGAAACCTCTGAATCAGGTTTCCCCGAGTCAGAGATGTCACCCACAGACTGAAGCTCTCCGTCCTCATGTTCTGCATACTGTGACGCAGTATCAGACATGGCTCTAACAGCATTTGCGCGCTCTGTATCTCTCCTAACCCCAGAGCTATCACGCTTGCCTCTTAATTCAGGCAATCTAGATAATACCTCTGACAGGGTATTATTCATGATTGCAGCCATGTCCTGCAAGGTAATCGCTATGGGCGTCCCTGATGTAATTGGCGCCATATTAGCGTGCGTCCCCTGAGCGGGAGGCAAAGGGTCTGACACGTGGGGAGAGTTAGTCGGCATAACTTCCCCCTCGACAGAACCCTCTGGTGATAATTCTTTTATAAATAAAGACTGATCTTTACTGTTTAAGGTGAAATCAATACATTTAGTACACATTCTCCTATGGGGCTCCACCATGGCTTTCAAACATAATGAACAAGTAGGTTCCTCTGTGCCAGACATGTTTAAACAGTCTAGCAATGAGACTAGCAAGCTTGGAAAACACTTTAAAACAAGTTTACAAGCAATAAAAAAAACGTTACTGCGCCTATAAGAAACACAAATTTTCCCAAATTTTGAAATAACAGTGAGAAAATGCAGTTACACTAACGAAATTTTTACAGTGTATGTAATAAGTTAGCAGAGCATTGCACCCACTTGCAAATGGATGATTAACCCCTTAATACCAAAAACGGAATAACAAATGACAAAAATGTTTTTTAAACAGTCACAACAACTGCCACAGCTCTACTGTGGCTTTTTACCTCCCTCAATACGACTTTTGAAGCCTTTTGAGCCCTTCAGAGAAGTCCTGGATCATGCAGGAAGAAGCTGGGATGTCTGTGTCTGTAATTTTTGCTGTACAAAAAAACGACAAAATAGGCCCCTCCCACTCATATTACAACAGTGGGAAGCCTCAGGGAACTGTTTCTAGGCAAAATTCAAGCCAGCCATGTGGAAAAAACTAGGCCCCAATAAGTTTTATCACCAAACATA
Organism: Bombina bombina; assembly: GCF_027579735.1. Lineage (NCBI taxonomy): Eukaryota > Metazoa > Chordata > Amphibia > Anura > Bombinatoridae > Bombina > Bombina bombina. The sequence continues at coordinate 230,473,112 of NC_069501.1, forward strand.
TGTAAAAAACGATTAAACATGCCAGCAAACGTTTTAAAATACACTTTTATAGGAGTATGTATCTCTATTATTAAGCCTGATACCAGTCGCTATCACTGCATTTAAGGCTTTACTTACATTACTTCGGTATCAGCAGCATTTTCTAGCAAATTCCATCCCTAGAAAAATATTTTAACTGCACATACCTTATTACAGGAAAACCTGCACGCTATTCCCCCTCTGAAGTTACCTCACTCCTCAGAATATGTGAGAACAGCAAAGGATCTTAGTTACTTCTGCTAAGATCATAGAAAACGCAGGCACATTCTAGTTCTAAATACTGCCTGAGATAAACAGTACACTCCGGTACCATTTAAAAATAACAAACTTTGATTGAAGAAATAAACTAAGTATAAAACACCACAGTCCTCTTACGACCTCCATCTTAGTTGAGAGTTGCAAGAGAATGACTGGATATGGCAGTGAGGGGAGGAGCTATATAGCAGCTCTGCTGTGGGTGATCCTCTTGCAACTTCCTGTTGGGAAGGAGAATATCCCACAAGTAATGGATGATCCGTGGACTGGATACACTTAACAAGAGAAATGTGTATTTCTTCCAAATTATGAAAATTTGAGTAGTATATACATAGATAAATGAATTACTAGTAACAAATTCATATGCAATTTATAACTAAAATGTAATTACTGTATAGTTTTTTTTTTCCAGGTGTTACCTTTAGCGTGTGAGTATGATGTAATGTGGGAGCAGCCATTAGTGACCAGACACCTATATAAAAAAAAAGTTTTGGTGCCTCAGATCTAGCCCTTAGATTGGTGGAGGGAGCCAGAAGACCTGAATACACTCATTATTGTTATAACAAGCAAGCTCAGAGTGTAAACTATAGAGGGAAGCGACATTTAATTCAGTAAGAGCAATGCCATAAGGAGAAACAGTAGGCTGTCGTCATGATGAATCACAGAAGATTGTTGGATTAGCATCTGCATCAATAAATATCAAGCTCCAATCAAAATGCGTTGAAGGCATTACCTGTGTGACCAGATAGAAAGTAGGTGGATATTTAAGTTCATATGGTTATGAAAGGGTAAACATATGTGCTAATTTCTCAGTAACTCTAATGGATTTCTTGTTTGACCGTTCATTTTTTATTATTTTAGACAAAAGTTATACTGCTCAAAAATGACAGATTCCCAAGCATCTGCTGGTTAGAAATATTACAAAAATGAATTGCCTCCAGGACAGATGCTATTGCAGTGCGCTTGCCTAACTGTTTCTAAACACAGCTACAAATGTATCATTGAGTTCACTGTTATATTTGTAGGGAAATATGTTTTAAAGGGACATATGACTCACAGCTTATACAATTAAATGTGCCAGCAAAGTAAATGTTTTAAAATATTTAATCAGTGTCAGTTTAGTAAAATTTACAAGGGTTTGCAAATCAACAGCATTTCAGGGTTACACCTCTTAAAAAGATTGGTGAATCCATGTTCCTGGTCTCATTTGCTGTGAGTTTTGGGGACAGACATAAATTAGATTGTGCTTGGATCTAACCAATTAATGTGAAGAATGATGAAGACTTGGGTATATTTCACTATACTTAAAGGAACAGGAAACACTTTGAGATCGTATTATAAAATGTTTAATAATGTGTAGTATGTGTAGAAAATATACTGTCATAATTTATTTTGCCCCATTTTCCACAATTTAAATCAGAAAATCCTGGGTTTTCCAGTTCTGAGAATTGGAAGGGCAGATTGCACACTTCATAAGCTTAAACTGTCCCTAATGGCTTCAGCAGAGATATTTTTATCAACAAAATAGCAGTGGCTACTCCAGTAACAGTCAACATTGGCTCTTACAAATCAGACAATTGGTGGGTGGAGTCTATGGCTATTGAAAAACAATGGTAGCAAGCAAGGTGTTAAAGCATTAACTTTTTTTTCAAACTCACCTAATATCTGAATGTATTTCAAGACTGCAGTAAGATTAAAAGATGTTTACTATCTCTTAAAGTTTGTTTTTTCGGATCCATTCTTGATTCATATGCATTATTCTATTCTGAAGTTTATAATAGAATAATGCATATGAATAATGAATGCATCCGACAAAAACAAAAGGATCAGAAAAAATGATTTATCTAAACATAACTAATATGCCGGCGATTGCCGAAACAAAATGATCTAAAACCGCCACTGCCACCCACATGGCCAACACTAAATAAAGCTATTAACCCCTAAACTGCTGTCCCTCCACATAGTCGACACTAACTAAACCTATTAACCCCTGATCTGCCAGCCCCCACATCGCCAGCACTACCTACGCCTATTAACCCCTAAACCGCTGTTCCCTGACATCGCCGACACTATCTAAAACACTAAATAAATCTAAATAAAGCTATTAACCCCTAAACCATAGTTCCCCAACATCGCCGACACTAACTAAACCTATTAACCCCTAAACCGGGGTTCCCAAACATTGCAGAAACTAACTAAACCTATTAACCCCTAAACCGCAGTTCCCCAACATCGCTGCCACTAACTGAAACACTAAATAAACCTATTAACCCCTAAACCACTGCTCCTGACATTAACTAAAACACTAAGTAAACCTATTAACCCCTAAACCACCTTTCTCAAACGTCGCCAACACTAACTAAACCTATTAACCCCTAAACCGCCGGCCCCCACATCGCAACAACCTAAATTAAACTATATTAACCCCTAAACCTAACACCTGCTAACTTTAGCATACTTAAAATAGACCTAAATTAAAGTTACAATTCTTACCTAACTACCTATTTAAAAATAAATACAAACTTACCTGTGAAATAAAAATAAAACCTAAGCTAGCTACAATATAACTATTTACTAACTACCTAGTTAAAATAAATACAAACTTACCTGTGAAATAAAAATAAAACCTAAGCTTACACTAATAAAACCTAACATTACTAAAAATAAAGAAGCCTAACATTACTAAAAATAAAAAACCTAAGATTACTAAAAAATTAAAATTACAATTACAAAAAATAATAAACACTAAAATAACAAAAAATGTAAACAAATATTACTATTCTAATACCACGTTTGAAAAAAAAACAAACAAAAAACCACCCCAAAATTAAAAAACACCCTAAAGTTTTGCCCTAAAGTTAACAGCTGTTTTGCAAAAAATAAAAACAAACACCCCCTAACATTACAAACCCCCACCCCCCAAACCCACAAAAGAAAAAACATAATTTATGCTTACCTGATAAATTTATTTATCTTGTAGTGTATCCAGTCCACGGATCATACATTACTTGTGGGATATTCTCCTTCCCAACAGGAAGTTGCAAGAGGATCACCCACAGCAGAGCTGCTATATAGCTCCTCCCCTCACTGCCATATCCAGTCATTCGACCGAAAAAAGCCGAGAAAGGAGAAACCATAGGGTGCAGTGGTGACTGTAGTTTAATTAAAATTTAGACCTGCCTTAAAAGGACAGGGCGGGCCGTGGACTGGATACACTACAAGAGAAATAAATTTATCAGGTAAGCATAAATTATGTTTTCTCTTGTTAAGTGTATCCAGTCCACGGATCATCCATTACTTGTGGGATACCAATACCAAAGCTAAAGTACACGGATGATGGGAGGGACAAGGCAGGAACTTAAACGGAAGGAACCACTGCCTGTAGAACTTTTCTCCCACAAACAGCCTCCGAAGAAGCAAAAGTATCAAATTTGTAAAATTTTGAAAAGGTGTGAAGCGAAGACCAAGTCGCAGCCTTGCAAATCTGTTCAACAGAGGCCTCATATTTAAAGGCCCAGGTGGAAGCCACAGCTCTAGTAGAATGAGCTGTAATCCTTTCAGGGGGCTGCTGTCCAGCAGTCTCATAGGCTAAGCGTATTATGCTCTGAAGCCAAAAGGAGAGAGAGGTTGCCGAAGCTATTTGACCTCTCCTCTGTCCAGAGTAAACGACAAACAGGGCAGATGTTTGACGAAAATCTTTAGTAGCCTGTAAGTAAAACTTCAAGGCACGGACTACGTCCAGATTATGCAAAAGACGTTCCTTCTTTGAAGAAGGATTAGGACACAATGATGGAACAACAATCTCTTGATTGATATTCCTGTTAGAAACCACCTTAGGTAAAAACCCAGGTTTGGTACGCAGAACTACCTTGTCTTAATGAAAAATCAGATAAGGAGAATCACATTGTAAGGCAGATAACTCAGAGACTCTTCGAGCCGAGGAAATAGCCATCAAAAACAGAACTTTCCAAGATAAAAGTTTAATATCAATGGAATGAAGGGGTTCAAACGGAACTCCCTGAAGAACTTTAAGAACCAAGTTTAAGCTCCACGGGGGAGCAACAGTTTTAAACACAGGCTTAATCCTAACCAAAGCCTGACAAAATGCCTGGACGTCTGGAACCTCTGCCAGACGCTTGTGCAAAAGAATAGACAGAGCAGAGATCTGTCCCTTTAAAGAACTAGCTGATAAGCCTTTGTCCAAACCCTCTTGGAGAAAGGACCATGGGGGGTAGTTATCAAGCCGTCAACCTCAAATACGCTGGAATTCCGCAGCATATTTGTGGCGAGGCTGATTCGCCTTAGTTATCAAAGGCTCGAGACCGGCAAAAGTAGAATTTTGTGACGTAAGCTTCGATCCGCCAGACTCAGTCCAACACAGATCGATTCTTACGTCACTCCAGATGTTCCGCACACAAGTGCGGCACATTCTCACTACTTTTGCTAGCTATAAAAAAACTAGCAGGTACGCTCGGCACTTTTACGGCCCAGCGTACCTGGTTTTCAATCCGCCACCCCTGGAGGCGGCGGATCCCATAGGAATCAATGGGAGTCTGACCATAGCGAAAGTACAAGTTCGCTGCTGACAGACATCCCATTGATTTCTATGGGAGCTGTCTACACCTAACACCCTAACATGTACCCCGAGTCTAAACACCACTAATCTGACCCCCCCTACACCGCCGCAACTAAATAAAGTTATTACCCCCTAAACCGCCGCTCCCGGAGCCCACCGCAAGCTACTCTATACATATTAACCCCTAAACCGCCGCTCCCGGAGCCCACCGCAACTATAATAAATGTATTAACCCCTAAACCGCCGCTCCCTGAACCCGTCGCAACCTATATTAAATGTATTAACCCCTAATCTGCCCCCCCTACACCGTCGCCACCTATAATAAATGTATTAACCCCTATCCTGCCCCCCACTACGCCGCCGCCACTGTAATAAAATTATTAACCCCTAAACCTAAGTCTAACCCTAACCCTAACGCCCCCTAACTTAAATATTAATTAAATACATCTAAATAAATTAACTCTTATTAACTAAATGAATCCTATTTAAAACTAAATACTTACCTTTAAAATAAACCCTAATATAGCTACAATATAAATAATAATTATATTCTAGCTATCTTAGGATTTATTTTTATTTTACAGGTACCTTTCAATTTATTTTAACCATGTACAATAGCTATTAAATAGTTATTAACTATTTAATAGCTTACCTAGCTAAAATAAAGAGAAATGTACCTGTGAAATAAATCCTAACCTAAGTTACAATTACACCTAACACTACACTATACTTTAATAAATTATTCCTATTTAAAAATAAATACTTACCTGTAAAATAAACCCTAAGATAGCTACAATGTAATTAATACTTATATTATAGCTATCTTAGGATTTATATTTAGTTTACAGGTAACTTTGTATTTATTTTAGCTAGTTAGAATAGTTATTAAATAGTTATTAACTATTTAATAACTACCTAGCTAAAAGAAATACAAAATTACCTGTAAAATAAATCCTAACTTAAGTTACAATTAAACCTAATACTACACTATCATTAAATTAATTAAATAAACTACCTACAAATAACTACAATGAAATACAATTACATAAACTAACTAAAGTACAAAAAATAAAAAAAGCTAAGTTACAAAAAATAAAAAATTAAGTTACAAACATGTTAAAAATATTACAACAATTTTAAGCTACTTACACCTAATCTAAGCCCCCTAATAAAATAACAAAGCCCCCCAAAATAAAAAAAATCCCTACCCTATTCTAAATTACATAAATTTCAAAGCTCTTTTACCTTACCAGCCCTTAAAAGGGCCATTTGTGGGGGCATGCCCCAAAAAGTTCAGCTCTTTTGCCTGTAAAAGAAAAATACAACCCCCCCCAACATTAAAACCCACCACCCACATACCCCTAATCTAACCCAAACCCCCCTTACAAAAACCTAACACTAATCCCCTGAAGATCATCCTACCTTGAGTCGTCTTCACTCAGCCGAGCCACCGATGGAACTGAAGAGGACATCCGGAGCGGAAGAAGTTAATCCTCCAAGCGGCGCTGAAGAAATCTTCCATCCGATGAAGTCATCATCCAGGCGGCGCTGAAGAAGTCTTCGATCCGGCCGATGTCATCTTCAAAGAGGCGCTGAAGAGGTCTTCTATCCGGGCGAAGTCATCTTCCAAGCTGGGTCTTGAATCTTCCTTCCTCCGACGCGGAACCACCTTCTTCACCGACGGACTACGACGAATGACGGCTCCTTTAAGGGACGTCATCCAAGATGGCGTCCCCTCAATTCCGATTGGCTGATAGGATTCTATCAGCCAATCGGAATTAAGGTAGGAAAAATCTGATTGGCTGATGGAATCAGCCAATCAGATTGAGCTCGCATTCTATTGGCTGTTCCGATCAGCCAATAGAATGCGAGCTCAATCTGATTGGCTGATTGGATCAGCCAATCAGATTGAACTTGAATCTGATTGGCTGATTCCATCAGCCAATCAGATTTTCCTACCTTAATTCCGATTGGCTGATAGAATCCTATCAGCCAATCGGAATTGAGGGGACGCCATCTTGGATGACGTCCCTTAAAGGAGCCGTCATTCGTCGTAGTCCGTCGGTGAAGAAGGTGGTTCCGCGTCGGCGGAAGGAAGATTCAAGACCCGGCTTGGAAGATGACTTCGCCCGGATAGAAGACCTCTTCAGCGCCTCTTTGAAGATGACATCGGCCGGATCGAAGACTTCTTCAGCGCCGCCTGGATGATGACTTCATCGGATGGAAGATTTCTTCAGCGCCGCTTGGAGGATTAACTTCTTCCGCTCCGGATGTCCTCTTCAGTTCCATCGGTGGCTCGGCTGAGTGAAGACGACTCAAGGTAGGATGATCTTCAGGGGATTAGTGTTAGGTTTTTGTAAGGGGGGTTTGGGTTAGATTAGGGGTATGTGGGTGGTGGGTTTTAATGTTGGGGGGGGTTGTATTTTTCTTTTACAGGCAAAAGAGCTGAACTTTTTGGGGCATGCCCCCACAAATGGCCCTTTTAAGGGCTGGTAAGGTAAAAGAGCTTTGAAATTTATGTAATTTAGAATAGGGTAGGGATTTTTTTTATTTTGGGGGGCTTTGTTATTTTATTAGGGGGCTTAGATTAGGTGTAAGTAGCTTAAAATTGTTGTAATATTTTTAACATGTTTGTAACTTAATTTTTTATTTTTTGTAACTTAGCTTTTTTTATTTTTTGTACTTTAGTTAGTTTATGTAATTGTATTTCATTGTAGTTATTTGTAGGTAGTTTATTTAGTTAATTTAGTGATAGTGTAGTATTAGGTTTAATTGTAACTTAGGTTAGGATTTATTTTACAGGTAATTTTGTATTTCTTTTAGCTAGGTAGTTATTAAATATTTAATAACTATTTAATAACTATTCTAACTAGCTAAAATAAATACAAAGTTACCTGTAAAATAAATATAAATCCTAAGATAGCTAGAATATAATTATTATTTATATTGTAGCTATATTAGGGTTTATTTTACAGGTAAGTATTTAGTTTTAAATAGGAATAATTTATTAAAGTATAGTGTAGTGTTAGGTGTAATTGTAACTTAGGTTAGTTTTTATTTTACAGGTTAATTTCAGTTTATTTTAGCTAGGTAAGCTATTAAATAGTTAATAACTATTTAATAGTTATTGTACATGGTTAAAATAAATTGAAAGGTACCTGTAAAATAAATATAAATCCTAAGATAGCTAGAATATAATTATTATTTATATTGTAGCTATATTAGGGTTTATTTTATAAGTAAGTATTTAGTTTTAAATAGGATTCATTTAGTTAATAAGAGTTAATTTATTTAGATGTATTTAATTAATATTTAAGTTAGGGGGGCGTTATGGTTAGGGTTAGACTTAGGTTTAGGGGTTAATCATTTTATTACAGTGGCGGCGGCGTAGTGGGGGGCAGGATAGGGGTTAATAAATTTATTATAGGTTGCGGCGGGTTCATGGAGCGGCGGTTTAGGGGTTAAACTATTTATTTAGTTGCGGAGAGGTGCGGGATCAGCAGGATAGGGGTTAATAATTTTATAATAGAGGGCGACGGTATAGGGGGGGCAGGATAGGGGTTACTAGGTATAATGTAGGTGGCAGCGGTGTCCAGGAGCGGCGGTTTAGGGGTTAATACATTTATAAGACTTGCGGCGGGGTCTAGGAGCGGCGGTTTAGGGGTTAATACATTTATAAGACTTACGGCGGGGTCTAGGAGCGGCGTTTTAGGGGTTAATACATTTATAAGACTTGCGGCGGGGTCTAGGAGCGGCGGATTAGGGGTTAGTAACTTTATTTAGTTGCGGGGGCCTCCGGGGGCGCCGGTATAGGGGGTAGAACAGTGTAGTTTAGTGTGAGTGCTTAGTGACAGGCTAGCAATAAAGCTGGGAAAAAGCCGAAGGGCAGCGAGATCGGATGAGTGATAACTGTCACAGTCCGCTGCTCATCGCCCCGCGGCTTTTTGACAGCTTTATTTGATAACTTAGGCGAACGTATTCAAGGTCCGCGGCGGCGAAGGTAGGCGAGCTTAGGCGGGCGTATTGGGCCGGCGAAGCCAGAAAAGTAGACGGCTTGATAACTACCCCCCAATATCCTAGGAATCCTAACCTTACTCCATGAGTAACTCTTGGATTCACACCAATAAAGATATTTACGCCATATCTTATGGTAGATTTTCCTGGTGACAGGCTTTCGTGCCTGTATTAAGGTATCAATGACTGACTCGGATAAGCCACGCCTTGATAGAATCAAGCGTTCAATCTCCATGCAGTCAGTCTCAGAGAAATTAGATTTGGATGATTGAAAGGACCTTGTATTAGAAGGTCCTGCCTCAGAGGCAGAGTCCATGGTGGAAGAGATGACATGTCCACTAGGTCTGCATACCAGGTCCTGCATGGCCACGCAGGCGCTATTAGAATCACCGATGCTCTCTCCTGTTTGATTTTGGCAATCAGTCGAGGGAGCAGAGGAAATGGTGGAAACACATAAGCCAGGTTGAAGAACCAAGGAGCTGCTAGAGCATCTATCAGCGTCGCTCCCGGGTCCCTGGACCTGGATCCGTAACAAGGAAGCTTGGCATTCTGGCGAGATGCCATGAGATCCAGTTCTGGTTTGCCCCAACGATGGACCAGTTGAGCAAACACCTCCGGATGGAGTTCCCACTCCCCCGGATGAAAAGTCTGACGACTTAGAAAATCCGCCTCCCAGTTCTCTACGCCTGGGATGTGGATCACTGACAGGTGGCAAGAGTGAGACTCTGCCCAGCGAATTATCTTTGAGACTTCTAACATCGCTAGGGAACTCCTGGTTCCCCCTTGATGGTTGATGTAAGCCACAGTCGTGATGTTGTCCGACTGAAATCTGATGAACCTCAGGGTTGCTAACTGAGGCCAAGCTAGAAGAGCATTGAATATTGCTCTTAACTCCAGAATATTTATTGGGAGGAGTTTCTCCTCCTGAGTCCACAATCCCTGAGCCTTCAGGGAGTTCCAGACTGCACCCCAACCTAGAACGCTGGCATCTGTTGTTACAATCGTCCAATCTGGCCTGCGAAAGGACATACCCTTGGACAGATGGACCCGAGATAGGGGACAAATCTGAGTAATCCCCATTCCACTGACTTAGCATGCATAATTGCAGCGGTCTGAGATGCAGGCGCGCAAATGGCACTATGTCCATTGCCGCTACCATTAAGCCGATTACTTTCATGCACTGAGCCACTGACGGGCGTGGAATGGAATGAAGGACACGGCAAGCATTTAGAAGTTTTGATAACCTGGACTCCGTCAGGTAAATTTTCATCTCTACAGAATCTATAAGAGTCCCTAGGAAGGAGACTCTTGTGAGTGGGGATAGAGAACTCTTTTCCACGTTCACTTTCCACCCATGCGACCTCAGAAATGCCAGAACTATCTCTGTATGAGACTTGGCAATTTGAAAGCTTGACGCGTGTATCAGGATGTCGTCTAGATAAGGAGCCACCGCTATGCCTCGCGGTCTTAGAACCGCCAGAAGTGAGCCCAGAACACTTGTAAAAATTCTCGGGGCTGTGGCCAACCTGAAGGGAAGAGCTACAAATTGGTAATGCCTGTCTAGAAAGGCAAACCTTAGGAACCGATGATGATCTTTGTGAATAGGTATGTTAAGGTAGGCATCCTTTAAGTCCACTGTGGTCATGTACTGACCCTCTTGGATCATGGGTAGGATGGTCCGAATAGTTTCCATTTTGAATGATGGAACTCTGAGGAATTTGTTTAAGATCTTTAGATCCAAAATTGGTCTGAAGGTTCCCTCTTTCTTGGGAACCACAAATAGATTTGAATAAAACCCCTGTCCTTGTTCCGTCCGCGGAACTGGATGGATCACTCCCATTACTAGGAGGTCTTGCACACAGCTTAGGAATGCCTCTTTCTTTATCTGGTTTGCTGATAACCTTGAAAGATGAAATCTCCCTTGTGGAGGAGAAGCTTTGAAGTCCAGAAGATATCCATGAGATATGATCTCCAACGCCCAGGGATCCTGAACATCTCTTGCCCACGCCTGGGCGAAGAGAGAAAGTCTGCCCCCCGCTAAATCCGTTTCCGGATAGGGGGCCGTTCCTTCATGCTGTCTTGGGGGCAGCAGCAGGCTTTCTGGCCTGCTTGCCCTTGTTCCAGGACTGGTTAGGTTTCCAGGCCTGTCTGGAATGAGCAACAGTTCCCTCTTGTTTTGAAGTGGAAGAAGTTGATGCTGCTCCTGCCTTGAAATTTCGAAAGGCACGAAAATTAGACTGTTTGGCCTTTGATTTGGCCCTGTCTTGAGGAAGGGTATGACCCTTGCCTCCAGTAATGTCAGCAATAATTTCCTTCAAGCCAGGCCCGAATAAGGTCTGACCCTTGAAAGGAATGTTGAGTAATTTAGACTTTGAAGTCACGTCAGCTGACCAGGATTTAAGCCATAGCACCCTACGCGCCTGGATGGCGAATCCGGAATTCTTAGCCGTTAGTTTAGTCAAATGAACAATGCCATCAGAAACAAATTAGTTAGCTAGCTTAAGCATTCTAAGCTTGTCAATAATTTCATTCAATGGAGCTGTATGGATGGCCTCTTCCAGGGCCTCAAACCAGAATGCCGCCGCAGCAGTGACAGGCGCAATGCATGCAAGGGGCTGTAAAATAAAACCTTGTTGAATAAACATTTTCTTAAGGTAACCCTCCAATTTTTTATCCATTGGGTCTGAAAAAGCACAACTGTCCTCAACTGGGATAGTGGTACGCTTTGCTAAAGTAGAAACTGCTCCCTCCACCTTAGGGACCGTCTGCCATAAGTCCCGTGTAGTGGCGTCTATTGGAAACATTTTTCTAAATATAGGAGGTGGGGAAAAGGGCACACCGGGTCTATCCCACTCCTTGCTAATAATTTCTGTAAGCCTTTTAGGTATAGGAAAAACATCAGTACACACCGGCAACGCATAGTATTTATCCAGCCTACACAATTTCTCTGGAACTGCAACTGTGTTACAGTCATTCAGAGCAGCTAATACCTCCCCAAGCAATACACGGAGGTTCTCAAGCTTAAATTTAAAATTAGAAATCTCTGAATCAGGTTTCCCCGAGTCAGAGATGTCACCCACAGACTGAAGCTCTCCGTCCTCATGTTCTGCATACTGTGACGCAGTATCAGACATGGCTCTTACAGCATTTGCGCGCTCTGTATCTTTCCTAAGCCCAGAGCTATCGCACTTGCCTCTTAATTCAGGCAATCTGGATAAAACCCCTGACAGGGTATTATTCATGATTGCAGCCATGTCCTGCAAGGTAATCGCTATGGGCGTCCCTGATGTAATTGGCGCCATACTAGCGTGCGTCCCCTGAGCGGGAGGCGAAGGGTCTGATACGTGGGGAGAGTTAGTCGGCATAACTTCCCCCTCGACAGAACCCTCTGGTGATAATTCTTTTATAGATAAAGACTGATCTTTACTGTTTAAGGTGAAATCAATACATTTAGGCCCCAATAAGTTTTATCACCAAACATATATAAAAAACGATTAACATGCCAGCAAACGTTTTAAATTACACTTTTATAACAGTATGTATCTCTATTAATAAGCCTGATACCAGTCGCTATCACTGCATTTAAGGCTTTACTTACATTACTTCGGTATCAGCAGCATTTTCTAGCAAATTCCATCCCTAGAAAAATATTAACTGCACATACCTTATTGCAGGAAAACCTGCACGCCATTCCCCCTCTGAAGTTACCTCACTCCTCAGAATATGTGAGAACAGCAAAGGATCTTAGTTACTTCTGCTAAGATCATAGAAAAGGCAGGCAGATTCTTCTTCTAAATACTGCCTGAGATAAACAGTACACTCCGGTACCATTTAAAAATAACAAACTTTTGATTGAAGAAATAACCTAAGTATAAAACACCACAGTCCTCTTACGACCTCCATCTTTGTTGAGAGTTGCAAGAGAATGACTGGATATGGCAGTGAGGGGAGGAGCTATATAGCATCTCTGCTGTGGGTGATCCTCTTGCAACTTCCTGTTGGGAAGGAGAATATCCCACAAGTAATGGATGATCCGTGGACTGGATACACTTAACAAGAGAAATAAACCTAATTTACCCATTGCCCCGAAAAGGGCATTTGTATGGGCCTAAGGGCCCTTAAAATTACCTTTTGTAGGGCATTGCTCTAAAGTTAACAGCTCTTTTGCAAAAAATGAAAACAAATACCCCCTAACATTACAACCCCTAACCCCCCCAAACCCACAAAATAAAAAAAAAAACCTAACTAAAAAATAACTAATCTACCCATTGCCCTAAAAAAGGTCATTTGTATGGGCATTGCCCTTAAAAGGGCATTCAGCTCTTTTTTTCGGCCCATTCAAATAAAAAAGCCCTAATCTAAAACACCCCCAAAAAACCAACAACAAAACACTAATCCCAACATCGGTACTCACATTTGCTGAAGTCCAGCGAATGATCATCATCCCAGCGGCGAAGTATCTTCATCCAGGCGGCTCCATGTTCATCCATCGCAGGACCGGCATCTTCTTCATCCCTGCGGAGGCGGAGCGGTCGATGCGTGGAGGCGTAGGTCCAGGCAGAGGTGCATCGGTCCGACGTGGAGATCCTCTTCATGCGATCACCTGCCGCACACTGAGGATTCAATGCAAGGTACCCCATTTATGGCCTTTTAAATTATAGGGAAAAGGGAAAAAATAATGTATAGAAAAAGTTAGTTGCACAGTTTGCTACACATAATTAAACATTTGATGGAGATGCTTCACCGCTGGGAAATAGATCATTCGCCGGACTTAAGCAACTCTGAGTACCGATTTTGGGGTTAGTGTTAGTTTTTTTTTTTTTTTTTTTTTTTTGGGTGGTTTCATTTTTTAGATTAGGGATTTTTTTTATTTTAATGGGCTGAAAAACAGCTGAATGTCCTTTTAAGGGCAGTAAAAGAGCTGAATGCAATGCCCATATAAATGCCCCTTTCAGGGCAATGGATACATTATTTTTTTTTAGTTAAGTTTTTTATTTTGTGGGTTGGGGGGGGGGAGTTTGTATTTGTTTGCAAAAGAGCTGTTAATTTTAGGGGAATGCACTACAAAAGGCCCTTTTACGGGCTATTGGTAGTTTATTATAGATTAGTTTTTTTTTTTATTTTGGTGTGTTTTTTTTTTTACAAAAAGGGGTGTTAGAATAGGAATAATTTTAAATTTTTTGGATAATTTTGTTTGTTATTTTTTGTAATGGTATTTTTTTTATTTTTTGTAATTTTAGTGTTAATTATTTTTTGTAAGTATAGTTTACATTTTTTTAGTAATCTTAGGATTTTTATTTTTAGTAATGTTAGTTTTTTTTTTTTTAAATAGTTTTTATTGTTTTAAAAGATAAATGAACATAAGAGCATCAAAAGCATGTACATACATATCAATAGTACATACAACAGGAATAACAGGATTAACCAGAGGTAGTATTATATAAAACAATCACATAAAATAAGGAGCACAAGAGAGAGAATGCTGGATGTTTAAGTCCATGTTCGGTGTCTGTTGGTCAATAATCTTATTCCCACCTCTCCATGGGAGGGTGCAAAAGTCCATTTGTTGTGGATAAAGACCCATATTATCAATAACCCATATAAGTCAGCAAACTCCTTAGTGTATAGAGGTTTCATCATCATAAATGTTCATACCAAAATTATAGCTTAAACATAGAATATGACAATCAGAAATGTTAACCAGATTATACATAGAAAAAAGAAAAAAAGGAAACTGTGTCAAGCTATCCAAAAAGGAGAAAAAAAAAAAAAAGGGGGGGAGGGGGATATACATCGACAAGGGATAGGAGCGGGGGAGATTGGGAGGGTTCAGATAAGGGGAAGAAAGGGGGAATGGGCAGGAGGACATTAGTAGCACCGGTTACAGCTAACCCGAGGAACCTAAAGTCCCCAAAGTGTTTGTAGGGTGAATTACTTTGGGCGAAGTGCCCAAATTTGGGACTGAAGGTCTGTGGACCCGTGGACATGGGAGACATAGGACTCCATTCTTTTAACAAAATCCAGTATGTCCATCACTTGTTCCCACGAAGGGACAGTGCGTTGCAGCCACATACGCGCTACAGCTAATTTAACAGCTAGAAATAGTTAAATACAGAATAGTTTCTGAGGTAGAGTCAATTTCCTAGGCAAGATGTGGAACAGGCATGAACTAGGGGACAGAGGTAAGTGGATATTCCCTGAAGAGCAGTATCGGATTGATTTTTGCCAAAGCGGCTGAATCTGACTGCAAGACCACCAAATATGTTGGGGCGTTCCCAACTCCTCGCAGCCCCTCCAACATTTGGGTGAATTGACTGCCGAGATTTTAAACAAGCGGATGGGAGTCATATGCCATTGTAGCATAACCTTGAGAAATAACTCGTACAGGGTTATGCAGTGTATAGCTTTCTTGGTTAATTGGACAGCCATCCGCCATTGTTGTGGTTCGTTTGAAACCATCAGGGAAGATTCCCATCGCCTTACTGGAGGGGATTTATAGAAAACTGGAGGCTTCATGAGCGTAAGATACGAGATGGACAGAAGTTTACCGGGGGATGTCATAGAGTCCCAGCGAACTTCCCAAGCGGTTTTAGACCTTAGTGGGCCCGCACCAAAGCCCCACGAGAGGAGAAGACTACGTAGTCTCCAGAATTCAAAGTGCAATCGAGGAGGCGGATTAAACTTTCGAAGAAAGTCCTGGTAGTTTAGTAGCTTATCCCCTGCATAAAAATCTGCTATTCTAGTCAGCCCCAAAGCGAGCCATAAGTTGGGATGGGAGTCTGGCAATGACAATAGCAGCCCCCTAAGGGAATGCGATGGCGAGGGATGCGGCGATACGGTCGAGAGGTTGCAAACCTTATCCCAAAACTGCAAATTTGATTTGACAATAGGATTAGTCAAAAGGGCTGGCGTCCTAGAGTGTCTAGGGATCCACACTAGATCTTGTAGGGTGAATCCAGCCGGGAGGGATGCTTGTTCAATCTCTGCCCATCGACTCTCCAACGGCAGCTTCCATTGGGTTACATGAGAGAGTCTGGCAGCCTCATGGTATTTTAGGATATTGGGGGCAGCCGCCCCACCAGCCAGAAGAGGTTGTTGTAGAATATTAGTAGCAAGTCTCGGAGCCTTATTGCGCCAAATGAATTTGTTACATAGTTGTTGGAATTTGTAAATTGTAGATCTAGGAATCGGGATGGGTAGGGAGCGGAATAGGTAGGTAAGCTTTGGTAGGAGGCTCATTTTGAAGGCCGCGATTCGACCCAGCCATGACAGTGATGGGACATTCCAAGTGTCGGTCGATTTTTCAATAGTTGACAATAAGGGATTGAAATTCAATTCTATCATCTTCAGAATACTATGTGAGAGATAAACCCCGAGATGTTTGATATGAGTCGTAGACCACGCGAACTTATAAGTGCGTTTCAGTTCATTAAGAGTCCCGTCTGAAATGTTAATAGCATACGCCTCAGTCTTGAGGACATTTAGCTTGTAGTAACTGACTAAGGAGAATTTATTCAGTAGGGAAAATAGATGGGGAAGAGAAGTAATAGGATCCGACACAAGCACCGTTAGATCGTCTGCAAACAAAGCAGTCTTCTGCTCCGTGTGATGGACACATACCCCTCGGATTAAGGGGCATGACCGGATGGCCTCGGCTAAGGGTTCCATCATGAGGGCAAAAATAAGTGGGGACATTGGACATCCTTGTCTCGTGCCGTTCGTTATTGAGAAAGTTCTGGAGCAAAACCCCAGACCCCTGACTACTGCCGACGGGGTAGAGTAAAGAGCCGCGATTGCCGTGATGAAGGGCTCCGGAAGACCAAAGCGCCGCAGCACAGCAAACATATATTTCCAGTTCACCCTGTCGAAGGCCTTCTCAGCGTCCAACGACAGGGTGACACAGGGCAAGTGGGAACCATGAGCTTCAAGGTAGACATTCAGGAGACGTCTTGTATTGTCTGGGCCTTGCCGATGTAGGACAAAGCCCACCTGATCTGGTCTGACCAGCGCTGGTAGTAAAGAATTGAGGCGCGAGGCTAAAATCTTAGCGTACAACTTAACGTCTAGGTTCAACAGTGAAATCGGCCTATAGCTGCCACAAAGGGTCAAGTCCTTTCCCTGCTTCGGGAGAGTAATGATAGTGGCCTGTAAAAATTCGGCCGCAAAGGTGCCCCGTTCGCTTGCTAGCGTAAAGAAACGTCCTAGAACGGGAAGTAGTTGGGTTTGAAACTTTTTATAAAATAGATCAGAGAATCCGTCTGGTCCTGGTGATTTAAAGGCCTTAAGAGATTTGATAGCTTTTTTAATTTCTATTAGTGAAATGGGATTCTGCAAAGAGTCAATGCAGTCTTGTGGGGCCGAAGGGAGGTTCAGCGAGGCTAAAAATGTCTCAATATTCTCAGATGTTGGAGGGCTAATTGAGCCGTCCTGTTGTAGATTATAGAGGGCGGCATAGTAATCTGCAAAAGCATTGCCAATATCTGTGGGTTTTATAACACACCGTCCATCTATCTTCAGCATGGGGATGCGCGCTGCCGCCGTTTTCTGGCGTAATCTATTGGCCAATAATCTATCAGCTTTATTACCCTTATGGTAGTATAATTCTTTAAGCCGTAGGAGTCTCACGGCTGTCCTCTCGGACTCCAACTGTACTATACGGGCCTTAAGATCCACTAGTTGCTTGGACAGTGTATCTGTGGGGTTCATTTTATGTTCCCCAGAAATCTTTCGGAGGCTCATAGTAAGTTGTGCAAGGGTTTCTCCTTTGCGTTTTTTCTCGGCTGCTGCTATTTTTATAAACGACCCTCAGATATATGCTTTCAGTGCAGCCCATAAAGTGAAGTCGTCAACTTCACCATTGTCATTAGAAGCTAGAAACTCGGTAATGTCTTCAGCAATGGAAGCCTCCGTTCCAGGATTGGAAAACAAGTGAGGATGCAAGCGCCATGTTGCCGCTCGTTGAAGTTCTATGGAGGATCGTAAATTGATATATACAGGATCATGGTCGGACCATGGGCATTGAGGAATCCAAGTACGAGTCACACCATCCAGAAGACCCGGGTCACAGAAGAAAAAATCTAACCGCGAATATGAGCGATGTACTGGAGAGAAATAAGTATAATCCCGAGCAGTCGAGTTAAGGGCACGCCAGATGTCAAATAGGTTGAAGCGGTAGATTAAGTGTCGAAATTGGTGCGATAATTCAGCCATTGGCTTAGGGAATTTGCGGGGGGTGTCCGATCGTCTATCCAGATTGGGGTCCCATATAAGATTGAAATCCCCGGCGAGAAGCAAAAGGCCCTGACGCAGAGTCTCCAGTTTCTGGAGAAACTTGCGTAGAGACCGAATGTGTTGTTTATTAGGTCCATAATAAGAGGCTAGCGTATACAGCGCACCGTCCAGTTTACAGACTAGAATCAGGTATCGTCCCTGAGGATCAGAGTCGACAAAAATTTTCTCGTAAGAGACATCTTTATGTATGAGGATAGCCGTTCCTCTTGATTTCTGAGAGAAACTGGCAGTTTCAACTATCGGATACAATTTAGACTGGATGGGTGTCTTTGTACCTTTCACCCAGTGGGTCTCTTGAAGGAAAACCAGGTGGGCCCGAGCCTTGGCTAAAGATCTAAGGCAGAGACTGCGCTTAGTCGAAGAGTTGAGTCCTCTCACATTGTGAGTGACACAACAGTATGGCATAGTTACAAATGTGCGTCCTCTCGCTATAGACTGGGGTCGGACGGATTGTCAGGACAGTGGTGGGTAGTTGGGGAAGGGACAAAAAGGGCAGAGGACACGAGAGGAAGAGGGGAAGAAAAGAAAAAAAAAAAAAAAGAAGGATTGCTTAGGATAAATACAATTCAACACAGTCTCATAAATAAAAGAAAATAATACTGGTACAAACAATATTCAAGTTAAAACGTACAAACAGTCAAATAAGAGTACAAGGTGCGGTATATAAACAAGATAAACCGCGTATGCAGTCTCTAGAATACTTTTCCAGAGTACTTTAAGTGGGGGGAGTGGTAGCCAGTGCCAGCTGGCAATTTAGTTATTAAATCCGCATCATTGGGAGAGCTTGACAGGGGAAAGAAAGAGTAAAGTGTGAATGGAAGAGAAGAGGGAGGGATAAGTACACACACAGGCCCCGGATCCAGGGGGGAAAGATTGACAGAGTGGGTAAAAAAGAAAAGAGAGGGTCCAGATGGGATAAAAGGAAGAGAGAGAAAGAAGGAGAAAAAAAAAAAAAAAAAAAAAAAAAAAAGGGGGGGGGGAAGAGAAGAGGGGGAGAGTGGGGGGAAATAGCATCAATTTCGGACCAAATCTATTAATGCAATAGCAGTGAATGTTAAACATCAACATAACAGTGAGAATCTAAAGCAAAAGGGTAGACCAGCCCCCTGTTCAGCACCCCACCTCCACATCCCGAAAATCGCAGGTAGTTCGTCAACCCATCTAATAGAAGATGGGACTGATAGTATGCTAATGGTGGAGGAAGCATGCAGCACAGGATGGCCCAGGTATTGCAAAATATATCAGCCAAGATGTGGCTCCACATAACCATACAACATATAAAGGGTAGTACAATGTAAGAAAACATCAACAGTATTGATATATTAGGCCATCAGCTGGCGGAATGTATCCGCCCCACCAACCGAGTAAACTTTTGTAGTACCCAACAATAAAATAACCGCTATGGTAAAAACAACATATAATCTGTACATTGCAGTAAGTTCACGGCATCTTCAAGCACTATCAAGTAAATACTAGAGAACTATTATGCCAGTTGGAAAGCACGATACTTCCCGGTGTTGCGGGCGGCGGACAATGCCTGAACCCATTGTAAGATAGATGGGGGGAGGATGTCACCGAAAGAGGTACCGTGAAGCACAAGTGGCATATACAACACAGCATACATCATCAGTAATTTAGGTGGATTAGAAAGTAAATGACAAATCTGAGAGAACAATGCATATGAGAGCGAGGTCACCACAAAATGGTGCATTCAGTGTTGCATCTCCACCATGCGGCCACCTCACGCTCTAGATAAACAAAGCATACTAACAATAAGAGAGTAAAATATGTTCTTAAAAGCTCAGGTGTTTCCCGGGCCCCCATAGCAAATAGGAAAAGTTATCCCCAGTAGGAGGTGAGACTTGGAGAGAAGAGAGAAGAAAAAGAGAAGGAAAAAAGAGAGGAAAAAGAGAGAGAAGAAAAAAAAAAAAAAAGTGGAAAAAAGAAGGAAAGAAAGAACAAAAAGATAGTGAGTAGTATAGAGAGTAGACACATATACACTTTAAAATAAAATACTTTGCATATATCAAACCTAAGGATGAGGGAAAAAAAAAAGAGAAAACATTGAGCAATGGAAAGTCACTTGTAAATTATATTGACAGATGGTTAGTGAGCAGTGGGGAGGTGGAGATGCTCCACCACCCCTATACCTCATGTGCAGTCATCGTCATCTGCTCGTGCCTGAGTAGTTGTAGCTAAGTCACTGGATGGTCTTTGGGGTAAAGGACCCCATTGTGGGACCATAGGGTTCAAAGAGCTTTGTAGTGGAGAGTCAGGTGAAGATGAAGATGTGGCACTCCATTTTTGCAGAAGGTTGTGACTTTGTTCAAGAGTGGTAACAATATACTGCTGGTTGTCCTTGAGAACAAAAAGTCTGGTCGGATGACCCCATCTGTACTTTATGTTGTTTGTCCTAAGAAACTTGGTGAAACTTCCAAAAGACTTTCGCTGCTGGAGGGTGTGGTGAGAGAGATCGGCAAAGATGTTAATGTCCTGAAATTGTTCAGGCAAGGTGGGTTTGGACATAGAGGCTCTTACTAACCTCTCTTTGTATGTGTAGAAGTGTAGCCGAACAATGACATCTCTTGGTTTATCAGTTGCTAGGCTTCTAGGGCGTAGAGCCCTGTGTGCCCTATCAATGAGTCCCTCATTTGGATTTGCCGGTGGTGCCAGATGATTGAAAAATTCAGAAAGGTGGGTGACCAAGTCACTAGATGATATGCTGTCAGGGATCCCCCTGAGGCGTAGATTATTCCGGCGGGATCGGTCTTCAGCATCCGCCACTTTGTTTTCTAGCATAATAAGCTGTTCCGCCAAACTCTGGGCATATGCAAGGACATTACCCTGTTCAACTATCATGTCTTCCTGCTTCCTCTCAATTGTGTCCACTCTTTCAGAAGTAGATGTCAAATCTCGCCGCATCTCAGCCAGCGAGGCAGTTATTTGGGACTGAAAAGAGGAGTGATGTGCCTCAAGCAAAGTTTGCAAAGATGATAAAATAAACGAAGGTGTCACCGTTGTTGGGGCAGCATCTTGGAGGGCTTGGAGGGTATTGGATACTAAATCTGATCCATGTGTTGAGGTATTAGTGCTATCTTGTGAATCTTCATTTGTAGATAATATCATAGGATTGAAATGGTCCACCACAGTCCTTTTAGGGCCACCTACCGGCTTTGGTTTCCGTTTGTTGGATTGTGCCATCTTCAGGACTTCAAATGCCACACCTGACAATTAAGAGCACAGGACACAGCTAGAAGATCAAAATTTTATAATCTGATGTTGCAGAGTGAGCCAGAGTAATGTGTATATGTAGTAGGATCCGGAGCCTGAGGGGCTTCCCCTCCCCTTAGGCAATACAATTAGCAGCACATTTTAATGTAGAGGAGTGCTGTTGATTCTCTTAAGACGTTTCTTGTGTTTCACCTATGTTGCTGTTGGTGTAATATAGGATTTCCTGACCTCCGCTGGGGTAGTTGTCACTCAGGGTCAGATATCATGTATGGCACCCTCCTGAGGGAGTGCCCCCTTTTGGGCGAAGCAGGAAAAAGGAGATGGGGTATGACCCGTCACCACTGAGGATAGCGGGAAAGGGAGGAGGGTGTCAAATCTGGCCCTGGGAATCAATGAAGTCTGGTATTACAGCAGTACTTTAGAATAATGTTCACCATCAATTTTGGCACTGAGGGTCTTATCCAAAAAGAAAAAATACACAGCTGTACAGTAACTTGTAAAAAAAAAGGCCACAGTTCTTAATGTTAGTAAGAGAGCTTTTGCTGCACAGAGGCTAATGTTATCTGATTTAGGCGTGTGGAGGATCAGTATAGAGCAAAGTGTCCAAATATGAAGGCAAAATAAATGAGGTATATTGCAGTCTACACACTGGTAATTAGAGGATTTCACATTATAAAGAGCGGCAGTAGAGTGTGTAAAGATTTAAAGTAATGGTTTCCATTTGTCACCCACAGAGTTGTAAGGCTTATTCAAATAAAATCGCAGTGAGGTAGCAGTTGTATACAATGCTTCAACAGAAGGTAGAATGATGGCTATAAAGCCAAATCTAAGGAACCGGAATTGAATGTCTCTTAGTGAAAGAAAGAAAAAAAAAGCAAGTTGTTGGTTACTTACAAACTGCCACGTGGGATGCCGTTAGGAGTGTTGAGTTTCTAGTACCATAAAAAACTGGTTGTTTACCAGTATATTCACCTCTCCCAGTGTGCTTGGTAGTCCGGTAGTTCAAGGAGATGGTCCTGCAGTAATCAGGTGTAATTCCGCCAGTGAAGGCTTAACTGCGTGTGCCGGTGTAGGCCGCGACCACGGCCTTTCCTGCAAAATGGTCTGGAGCTCCCAAGCGGGTGTTATTTGCGATTGTAAATTTTTGCAAAAACGAGCAAGAAACAGTGCCGGGTGGTTGTAGTAGCTGCCCTAGATATGTTTTGGGCAAATTCGCTGTATTTAGCAGGTTATATGAGCTAAAATAACACTTTTGTGGCCAGAGCTCTGTCTCCACACTTCCTACCAGTTTGGCTGCCGGCTCCGCCCCCCCAGTAATGTTAGTTTTATTTAATTTTTAGTAATGTTAGGTTTTATTAGTGTAAGCTTAGGTTTTATTTTTATTTCACAGGTAAGTTTGTATTTATTTTAACTAGGTAGTTAGTAAATAGTTACATTGTAGCTAGCTTAGGTTTTATTTTTATATCACAGGTAAGTTTGTATTTTTTTTTAAATAGGTAGTTAGTTAATAATTGTAACTTTAATTTAGGTATATTTTAATTATGTTAAAGTTAGGGGGTGTTAAGTTTAGTGGTTAATAGTTGAATTTAGGTTGTTGCGATATGGGAGCCGGCGGTTTAGGGGTTAATAGGTTTATGTAGTGTTGGCGGTGTTTGGGAACAGCGGTTTAGGGGTTAATAGGTTTATTTTGTGTTGGCAATGTTTGGGAATAGCAGTTTAGGGGTTAATAGGTTTATTTAGTGTTTCAGTTAGTGTCGGAGATGTTGGGGAACTGTGGTTTAGGGGTTAATAGGTTTAGTTAGTTGGCAATGTTTGAGAATGACAGTTTAGAGGTTAATAGGTTTAGTTAGTGTCTGCGATTTTGGGGAACTGCGGTTTAGGGGTTAATAGGTTTAGTTAGTGTCGGCGATGTCGGAACTTCGGTTTAGGGGTTAATAGGTTTAGTTAGTGTCAGCGATGTCGGGGGAACGGGGGTTTAGGGGTTAATAGCTTTATTTAGTGATTTAGTTGGTGTCAGTGATTTCAGGGAACGGCGGTTTAGGGGTTAATAGCTTTATTTAGTGATTTAGTTAGTGTCGGCGATGTCGGGAAACTGCAGTTTAGAATAAAACAATTAAAAATTCTGAATATGAATAATGGATCAGAAAATTTGGAAACTGATGTATTCATTTTCAGAATTTTTGGGGATTTTAGTTATGGCGTCGATTCGGAATTTGAGATGCATTTGAATCTCCGAATCGGCCAAAAAACGAAATGCACATGTCTACCCTAAATGTCTACTCTACATTACTCTCAACTCAGGATCGACTGCTTACGTACATCCATAAATAAAGCAACATTTTACTGAGATTGAAAGAATGAACCAAATGAATCCTATTGTTTTAAGAACCAATTGCCATTTTCTTGCAGTCATCAGTAGACCACAATATTACACACATCAGTTCTTCTCATATAACTCAATGAGATGACTCATTGAAGCATCCTGCATCACGCGGTTAGCCATGTCAGCCAGGAGAATGGAGGTATTCTGAGGGATAGAGACCCTGGTCAAACAAAGGGAAGCTGACATACCCAGAGGCTTATGAAAACTTTGCAGCATTTTCACACGCCTCTGCTTTGTTTCTTTTAAATTCTTCCCAGCTGTTCTAAAAAAAACAAGCTGCCGACTGTCAGTCCATGTTACCTATTTACTCTCACACAACCAACTGTAAAACGTGTTCTTTATGTCATCAACAAATTCTTTTGTCTGACTGTGTATTTTTTAAATCTATGCTAGTCTGAAAATATAACCAAATAAATAAAAACTAGAAATAATTGTATAATAAAAGTAAAGATTAGCCTGAAAATAAAATGCAGATTTTACTTTTTAAACAATACCTGTTTTATTCTGTTTTTTTTTTTTAAATATTGAACAAATAAGTATAAAGTGTAAGTCTCCATAAGGTAATGAGTGGTGCGATGTTGAAACTTAGGTTTCTCTAATCTTATCGCCTCTGCTGAGCCTATTTGGGCACAGATATAAATACACTAAGGTAGTGAGCAAATAGCGACTATGTAGAACATAGAAATTATTTACTACATTGCAAAAGATCTGCTTGCAAAATAAATATTTTAAAAGCAGTTTGTCAGAAAAATATGAATAGTTTGAAAGCCCCAGGACACATCCCTTGAAAAGCCTCTTTACTATTAATTATCTTGCTTCCTATGCTGTGGACAATCAGTGACAGGTACAAATGAGCATCTGCACATATCAACCAATCACTGTGTAGTATTTAGGAGGGTCAGAGTTCTGCATTCCATAGAATGCATTCCAGGCTTTCTGGTGGAAACAATATACAGTTTAGAGTCAAATTACAGAAAAAGCAGGCAAAATAAATAATAAAAGTGCATTGCAAAGTTTTTAAAATATGCAGAATTAAACGTACTACAGAGAACAACTTTTTTATGTTTAATGGCCTTTTAAACTATAGGGAAAAGGGGCAAAATAAAAAATAATTTATAGAAAAAGTTAGTTGTAAAGTTTGCTACACATAATTAAACATTTGATATTACAATCTCACAGTCTTTAGTGTCTCTTATGAGATAGGTAACATACATTTTCATTTTTGAATCTAGATGTTTGTTTATCAGGCAAAATCTTTGGGGGCATTTTCTTTTTAGCATCATATTGTAATGTATGAATGTGTCACACCCACAACACTTTTTATTAAGATAAGCAGCTGTGAAGCTAAAATGTGTCTTTTTAAAATTATTTGAGGGACTTTGCAGTAGTGGCCAGACTCATATAATCTCACCAGACGAGTGAGCTTTAGATCACCGGGCTCTTGGTGAGTCAATGACAATGGGTATATTGTTGCTCCTGAACCTACCTAGGTATGCTTTTCAACAATGGATACCAAGAGAATGACCTAAATTAGATAATAAAAGTACATTGAAAAGTTTTTTTTAAAGTTGTATGCTCTATATGGATCATGAAAGTTTCATTTTGAGAGTAAGTGGGAGTCAGCCCTGCAAGTATTGATGGAGAGTACTTGATTTCAGTTTAAACGAAATGTAACCCTTTCGTGTCACTCCTTTAAATACATTAATTTCAAAATATGATTTCCTGTTAAGGGATAGATTATGATTATGAGTGGTGGCTAACAGTGTTTGCATGCATCAGGCTTACCGCACATATTACAAGTTACAAGTAAATGCGAATTACGCTAGAATGATTAACACATCCTCAGAGCTTTGGTTAACTGTTTGGCAAAACAAAAAAGTGTCACAAAGATGGTTTCTAAAACCATAAAATTACGTGACAAACGGTGACAAGACTTTTAAATTTTTAGAAGGACATTTTCTTTTACACTTAAAAGAGAACATTTCAAAATGTGTTGCATTTTTATGATTTCTTTTTTAAATTGGATGTTTCTGTGCTAATTAAATCCATTTTCTTTGCCAGGCTCGTCCTTCTCCAATAGAGTTGGAACAATAGTGTTGGCTGTGCATTAACTCACTTTACTGCCACTTTCACATAAAATTTAAACAGTTTTGTTCATGCAAAAGAAAAGAAAAAAGAAAAAAAAAGTGTCACAAAACACAAAAAATACATTACAGGGGGGCGGAGCCAAGCCTTGCAGGAACATGGCAGCAAAAGTGTAGAGCTCCGTAGTTATCAAGTCTCCCAAAAGATATAACAAGGTGGAAGATGCCCAAAAGGGGTATAACAACAGAATCTGAACACCTATTGTCCCACTCTACGACATAATTAGGTCCCAACCTCAGAGGACAGCCCTGGGAAAACTTGGCAATTTCCGGCTGCTTTCATACAGGCTGCAGACCACACTAACATTGGTGACCGGACCACTAGCTGCAACGTGAGGAGCGGAACCTGTAAATAACAGAAATCAAGATCATTGGATACCTCACTAGTAGCGGCTTACAGTAAGCGGTAAGACAGCCGAGACAGCAGCGTTCGACCAACAGCCAGAGGAAAAAGAAGTACGTCACACACCACGCGTCTGGGTGAGAACAACAAGGTTAAGACTGTGAGCCTTACAAGACCTGTCTCCCAAGTGAAGAAACCCGGTAAGATAGTTGTCTCTCCACATAGAGAGCAGGGCGGACAAAAAGAAAGAGATCAAATTTCGTAACCCCACAACAGAGTTAACAAAACTTAACACATAAGCCGCCATAGGCAAAAAGGTAACAAATACCTGCTGAAAAATAACATTTGAGACTCTAAATATATAGCGTGTGAGGTTTTTTAAGGGACAATAAATTATCCTCAAATAGAGGTCACCAAGGCTATACAAATACAACAATGGTTTCTAAAAAAGGCCCGAAAAATACAAAGTCAATGGGCACCGCATCCTCATTAACCTCTTTCTTTCATCCGAGTGAAAAAGTCACAGATGAAGATACTACTTTACTGGAACAACAGTCACACTCCCAGTCACAGCATAAATCATCAGATACACAACCATCCAGCCATCAGGATTCACTCCTGGCTATACAAAATAGATTAGCAGAACTCCCCTCTAAAACCAGTATTGAATCCCTGAAAACATTCATCAAAGGAGAATTGAAAGATCTTAAGAGAGATTTGAATGAGATGGGATCCAGAATGGAATACATAGAAGAATGCCAAGACAATCTAAACAACCAGGTGAGTGCAAACACACAACAGCTTTCAATACAGATGGTTACAATGCTGCAATCACTACAGGACAAGGTAGAGGACCTTGATAATCAGGGGAGAAGGAACAACATTAGAATAAGGGGAATACCAGAGGAAATAGGTCAAGACAGCCTTAAGTCATATGTGAAAAACCTATTCCAACACCTCTCCCCTCGATCAGTACCCCTACAAGATGAAGATATTGAAAGAGCTCACAGAGCCCTGAGGCCCATACCGAAGCCACCAACACCACCAAGGGATATCATCATAACATTCTTGAAATATACAGTCAAAGAGAATATGTGTCAAGCGGCGAAATCAAGAACGAACATATTATTTCAAGGCCATTCATTACAGATATACCAGGACGTAAGCCCTTACACTATCCAGAGAATGAAACTAGGTTTATAACCAAAACCTTACAAGACCACAATATACAATATAGATGGGGCTTCCCGTTCAGCCTCCACATTAACCACAATGGATCAAGGTTAGTGTACAGAAATTTCACTGATCTAGAAACTTTGTCAAAAACGCTGAACATAAAATTCAAAACACCATATGATCCAGTATTGGTCCATAACAAAACACAAGACACAACTTCTCCTACCAGCCCAAGAGAACAAAGATCCCATTGGATAAAGAACCAACCAAAAAGGAGGAAAACGACACCAGACCCCCCCGGAAGAACCAGACACTTAGGCTTGAAAGGAGCCCTGATGCTTCACCAAATCTGCAAATAACTTGGATGTTTGAACTTAACAAATTGTATGAAGAGCCTATTGTAGTGTTCATATGACAATGAATAAGTCAGCCATTTAAGACAAAAAGTCCTGATTTTTAAGTTGAGCAAAAGCTTTGTATTTATAGTTATATTGTTTTTTTGTTACAAAAAATTAAAAAACACTAAAATTACAAAAAATAAAAAACCTACCATTACAAAAAATAACAAACAAAATTATCCAAAACAATAGAATGTATTCCTAATCTAATACCCTGTTTAAAAATTTTTTAAAAAAAATCCTAATCTATAATAAACTACCAAGGGCCCTTAAAAGGGCATTCAGCGCTTTTATGAAATTCCCAACCCTAATCTAAAAATAAAAACCCACCCCAAAATGAAAAAAAAAAACATTACACAAAATAACAAACAAATTATCCAAAATAATAAAAATTATTCCTATTCTAAAAAACAAACAAAAACAAAATAAAAGAAACCTAATCTAAAATAAACTACCAATAGCCCTTAAAAGGGACTTTTGTAGGGCATTGCCCTAAAGATATTAACTCTTTTTCTAAAAAAATTTCAAAGACCCACTAACATTACAAACCCCCACCCCCCCAAAATAAAAAAAACTATCTAAAAAACCTAATCTACCCATTGCCCTGAAAAGGACATTTGTATGGGCATTGCCCTGAAAAGGCCATTCAGCTCTTTTAAGAGTGCCCACCCTAATCTAATAAAAACCCACCCCAAAAAACCTTAAAAAAACTTAACACTAACCCCTCTTTAGGTACTCACAGTTGTTGACGTCCTGCTTGAACGATCTTTATCCTGGCGGCTCCATCTTCATCCAGGCGGCTCCATCTTCATCCATTGCGGGACCGGCATCTTCTTCATCCCTGCGGAGGTCCAGGCGAAGGTCCAAGTCAGAGGTCAAGGCGGAGGTCCATCGATCCGACGTGGAGGTCCTCTTCATGCGATTTTCCGCCGCACACTGAGGATTGAAATGCAAGGTACCCCTTGTATACTGGGGGTACCATTGCATTCCTATTGGCTGAAAAATTTGAATAAGCCAATAGGAATTAGGGTTGCTAAAATCCGATTGACTGTTCAATCAGCCAATAGGATTTAAGCAGCTCTCATTCTATTGGCTGGACCTCCGCGCATCGACCACTCTGCCTCCGCAGGGATGAAGAAGATGCCGGTCCCACTATGGATGGAGATGGAGCTGTCTGGATGAAGACTTCTCGCCGCCTGGATGTCCGGACTTCAGGAACTGTAAGTGGATCTTTGTGGGTTAGTGTTAGGATTTTTTTTAAACTTTTTTGGGTGGGTTTTTTTTTAGTTTAGGGTTTGGGCTTTTCTTAAAAGAGCTAAATGCAATTTTCAGAACAATGCAAAAGAGCTAAATGCCCTTTTAAGGGCAATGCCCATACAAATGCCCTTTTCGGGGCAATGGGTAGCTTAGGTTTTTGTTAGAGTTAGTTTTTTTATTTTGTGGGGTTGGTTGGGTGGTGAGTTTTACTGGGGTTTTTTTTACAGTTAAAAGAGCAATGCCCTACAAAAGGCCCTTTTAAGGGCTATTGGTAGCTTATTGTAGGCTAGGTTTTTTTTTTTTTTGGGTGTTTTTTTTATTTTTATAGGGTTATTAGATTAGGTGTAATTCTTTTTTATTTTTTTATCATTTCGTTTGTTATTTTTAGTAATTTAGTGTTGGTTATTTTTTGTAATTTAGTATTTTTTATTTTCTGTAATTAGATACTTTGTAATTTTTATAGTAGTGTTAGGATTTTTTTTAATGTGTATTTTAGTTTTCTTTAATTGGTAGTTAGTTTAAAGGGACACTGAACCCAACATTTTTCTTTCGTGATTTAGATAGAGCATGCAATTTTAAGCATTTACAATCAGGATGAGAAATAAACCCAGATCATTTGGCACACGTACCTTTGGGCGGCTGTATTAGCATCCACAACCCCAGCAGTATGCATCCATGATCGGACTGGATTCATCCCACCTCCAAAATTGTTTTAATGTTTGGGATTCAGGAAAATATACCAAGAGGTGGGACGATCATGAAAGAAGAACCGCTGGGAGGTGGGATGAATCCAGTCCGATCATGGATGCATACTGCTGGGGTTGTGGATGCTAATACAGCCGCCCAAAGGTACGTGTGCCAAATGATCTGGGTTTATTTCTCATTATGATTGTAAATCCCCTCAATGGTCTATATCAATTACAATCTCCCTGTCCTCTGCTTGTTTTGTGGTCTCTGCTTCCAGTGACACATGCAGAGATTTGCTATGCCCCTTGCCCAACACTCATCCTCCTATGCATGGTTGGGATGTGCTACCTTGTTGTCATCTCACCCCCAGCCCTTGTCTCCTTTCCTACTGCTATAGCTCCCACTCTCCACTATGTGAATGCATATCAGCTATAGCGGTCATCCACACACCACCAAGCCAAGATCACATCCATAGTAGTCACCTCCTGTGAAACGGATCAAGCCCTCTTTATGTAATTCACTCACAGCAGATATCATATGCCCAGACCTTCTCCGCAAAACTTCACACAAGACCCTACCTGCAACTTAGTGTTTATTTCTGGTATTTTTGTTTGTGATTTAATTGAAACACTTAGTACAGATATTATGGTGTTGCTTTTGGGAGCAGATTACACTTGATTCACAAAGATGAGAGATTTTTCTGCATTAATACTAAATATAAATGCATTTATATTAAATACCAGAAATAAACAAAGTTGCAGGTAGGGTCTTGTGTGAAGTGTTGCGGAGAAGGTCTGGGCAAATGATATCTGCTATGAGTGAATTACGTTTCACAGGAGGCGTGTGGAGGACCGCTATAGCTGATATGCATTCACGTAGTGGAGAGTGGGAGTGGATAGTCTGCAGTCCCTCAGTGCAGTCCCTCTGTTTCGTTTGCATTATAAATAAAGGTAGCATTATGAAAATTACTTACCATATAGCAAAGTAATTTTCATAATGCTACCTTTTATTTATAATGCAAACGAAACAGTACAATGAAGGAAAACTGGCCAAATAGTGACTCAAATGCAGTATGCGGATAACACAGCAGTATATACAAACCCAGCGTGGCAATCACAAGAGTAAACTGCTGAAAGGTTGTGTTATCCGCATACTGCATTTGAGTCTCTAATTGGCCGGTTTTCCTTCATTGTACTGTTTCGTTTGCATTATAAATAAAGGTAGCATTATGAAAATTACTTACCATATAGCAAAGAGGAAATTGGATAGGAATGAAACTGCAGCCGGAATTCAGTTCACAAAACTTCCCCTACAGCATTAGCGGTGCACTGCGCATGCGCAAAACCGGGAGCATGTACGGGCGAAAATGACCTGTTAGAGCTGCACAACATTGAAGATACTGGTGACGAAATATGGGAGGGGGCAGGCAGACATTTTAAACAACCAGACTAAACAAAAGTAAGTACTAAAATTTAGAAACTCTTCAGGCTACTAAATTAGGCTATAGTTCAAATGAATAATCGCTTGAAAGTTTATAGGTATTCCCTATTTGAAATTTTGGGTTGACTGTCCCTTTAAGGACCAGGGCTATTTTTACATTTCTGCGGTGTTTGTGTTTAGCTGTAATTTTCCTCTTACTCATTTACTGTATTATATACCGTTTTTCTCGCCATTAAATGGACTTTATAAAGATACAATTATTTTCATCATATCTTATAATTTACTATAAAAAATATATAAAATATGAGGAAAAAAGGGAAAAAAAAAGCTTTTTCTAACTTTGACCCCAAAATCTGTTACACATCTACAACCACCAAAAAACACCCATGCTAAATAGTTTCTAAATTTTGTCCTGAGTTTAGAAATACACAATGTTTACATGTTCTTTGCTTTTTGTAAGTTATAGGGCAATAAGTACAAGTAGCACTTTGCTATTTTCAACCATTTTTTTTTTTTCAAAATTAGCGATAGTTACATTGGAACACTGATATCTGTCAGGAATCCCTGAATATCCCTTGACATGTATATATTTATTTTTAGAAGACAACCCGAAGTATTGATCTAGGCCCATTTTGGTATATTTCATGCCACAATTTCACTGCCAAATGCATCAAATAAAAAAAATCGTTCACTTTTTCACAAATGTTTTCACAAACTTTAGGTTTCTTACTGAAATAATTTACAAACAGCTTGTGCAATTATGGCACAAATGGTTGTAAATGTTTTTCTGGGATCCCCTTTGTTAGCTTTAGTGTAGTGTAGTAGACAACCCAAAGTTTTGATCTAGGTCCATTTTGGTATATTTCATGTCACCATTTCACCGCCAAATGCAATCAAATAAAAAAAAAAAGTAAACTTTTTCACTAACTTTAGGTTTCTCAGTGAAATGATTTACAAACAGCTTGTGCAATTATGGCACAAATGGTTGTAAATGCTTCTCTGGGATCCCCTTTATTCAGAATTAGCAGACATATATGGCTTTAGCATTGCTTTTTGGAAATTAGAAGTGGCCCTCTCTGCATCGGTGTACCAGAAAAGGTATTGCAGTGATACCTCAAGATCGAGGCATCACGGCAATACCTTGAAAGTGTCAGGAAGCGATCAGGATCTCTTCCAGCTGCTTTAAACCCTAACGTCGTACAAGGTACATCGCTGGTCTTTAAAGACCAGTTTGTGTAAGATGTACCCTGTACGACATGCGTCGTTAAGGGGGTAATAGTTATATTACTTTAATTGTTAGTTTAAACTTAGTTTTTTTAATTTGACAGGTAAGTTTTAATTTAATTTAAGATAGGGAAATTGTAATTTTAATATAAAGTTAGGGGGTCGCTAGGTTTAGGGGTTACTAGTTTAAATTGGTTTATTGCGATGTGGGGCTTTCGGTTTAGAGGGTTAATAGTTTAATTTAGTATATTTCGTTGTGGGGGGCTTGCGGTTTCAGGGTTAATAGGTTTATTATAGTTGCAGCGGGTTCGGGGAGTGGCGGAATAGGGGTTAATAACTTTAGTATACTGGAGGCAATGTTGGGGAATGGCAGAATAGGGGTTAATACATTTTATTAGTGGCGGCGATTTAGGGAGCGGCAGATTAGGGGTTCCCAAGCCTTTTTTCCAGAAATTAAGGGATAAGATGATGGAGGTTAGGAAAGGAAGTTTGATTATAGGGGGAGACCTGAATGAAGCCTTAGACCCCTCCGTGGATTGATCCACAGGAACATCAACAATATCAATGAAATCTCTCAAGATAATAAAATCAACCCTAGCAAACCTAACAGTACACAATGTCTGGAGAATCCACCACCCCACAGTACGGGATTTCACATTCTTTTCACACCCTAACCAATAAAACGCTAGGATCGACTACATATTAATTGATGTAACTAGCCTATCATTTACCAATAAAACCGAGATTTGCCCCATCACATGGTCAGACCACACAATGATAACCTGCAATCTACACTGGCCAACCAGACCCCCAAACAACAGGGTCTGGAAAATAGATATTATTTAAAGACCCAATTGCCGTATCCAAATCCAAAAAAACATTCAAGACTATTTTATCACAAACAACACCCCAGAGATAGACCCACAACACCTATAGAATGCACACAAATGTGGGGGGAACTGAATGCATTGAAAGCGGCTCAAGCTAAACAAAAACACATATATCTAACATACCTACTAGAAGACCTTAAATAATTGCAAGAAATACACAAAACAAAATCACAAAAACACTCACTGTTAGAAAGCATTGATTACAAAATAACTCAATTAAACAATTTATTAGGGAAAGATGCCAAGAATAAAGCTATGATATTTAAAAAATATACTAAGAAGGGGCAAATAAACAAGGAAGATTGTTAGCAAGACAATTAAAGAAAAAGTCACATAGACGTTATATTATGGGAATACAAGACTTAAAAAGAAGAACAATACACACCTCTAAAGATATAGCACATGAATTTCAATTATATTACGAGAAATTATATAACTTAAGAAATATAACACAACCACCTAGCCTAGAGGAGATTCAGAAGTGTATATCTACTTTGAAGCTTCCATCTTTAACTAGAGAACAAAAAGAGTATTTAGAAGATCAGATAACCCCAAAAGAACTCCAAACAGCAATGACCATACTACCCCTAGACAAAGCCCCAGGCCTAGACGGCTTTGGTCATTCGTATTACACAACATTTCACGACACCCTAAACCCTTACTTACTAGAATACTTCCAAAGCATAGAAAGAGGGAGACCATTCCCCACTGAGGTGTTACAAGCACATATCACTGTTATCCCCAAGCCAAACAAGTCAACTTTATCAGTTAATAATTACCGCCCCATATTGTTATTGAATTCGGACATAACATTTTTTGCAAAAATTCTAGCAAACAGGCTTAACCCAATATTACCCACAATTATACACCAAGATCAGGTGGGATTTGTCCCATGTCTTAAATCCAAGGATAATACCATACGTAACCTACAGCTGATTTGGTATGCCCATAACAAAAACAAACCAACTGTCTTCCTTTCAACGGATGCCGAAAAAGCCTTTGATAGGGTCAGTTGGCCCTATCTTAGAGCTACCCTAGAAACCTTTGGCTTGGGGGAACATATACTGAACCGCATATTTGCCCTATATTATTTCACCCCTAATGCACAAATAGCAGTAAATCGAGTCCTATAACAAACATTTCAGATAATCAATTGCACCAGACAAGGGTGCCTGCTATCACCTCTTTTGTTTGCATGCTTTATAGAAACATTGGCAACAAGATTAAGGGGAAATATAGAGATTTTGGGGGTAATAGTTCAGAAAGAGGTATACAAACTGTCCCTATTCAGGGATGACATTCTCTTTTCCCTCACACACCCAGAAATATCAGTTCCCACTCTATTGGCAGAGCTTTCCGAATTTAACAAACTTACCAACTTCTTGGTAAACCATACTAAATCAGAGATTATGGGAATATCCCTCACCCCTCACATAGAACAAACAATTAGAACTTACTTCCCTTTTAGATGTTGCGAGGGATATCTAAAATACCTAGGGATTAACTTGACTGCGAAAGTAGATGATATATTTTGACTAAATTATATTCCAATTAAAGACACACTAACTAGAGACCTCTCCTCATGGAAAGTTAAAAAACTCTCCTGGATGGGGCGGATTAATACCGTACAAATGAACGCATTCCCTAGATTGCTCTATATACTGCATACCCTACCCATC
The DNA here is from genome assembly GCF_027579735.1 of Bombina bombina. Taxonomy (NCBI): domain Eukaryota; kingdom Metazoa; phylum Chordata; class Amphibia; order Anura; family Bombinatoridae; genus Bombina; species Bombina bombina. Next base: position 230,508,139 of record NC_069501.1, read on the forward strand.
CCACTACCCCACAGTTATATTCCAAAAATCCAGACTTTATTTATTATTATTATTATTATACTTTATTTATTAAGCGCCGACATATTCCGCAGCGCTGTCCATGGATACAATTCATTTAAATAAAACAATACAAGACTTGTAAGATACAGGGAAAAATTTACAAACACATACAGGAGGGATTGAGGGCCCTATTACCGTGGGAACTTACAATCTAGAAGGGTAGGAGGTTGAGAAACAGGAGGTGAGGACTGCAAGATTGAGAAGGATGTTAATACAGAGTTAGATGAGGGAAATATTAGGTAAGTGAAATTAATTTATTATTGAGTTGGGTGGTAGGCTTCCCTGAACCGAAAAGTCTTCAGGGAGCATTTAAAGGAAGAAAGATTAGGGCAAAGCCTGACAGCACAAGGGAGAGTGTTCCAGAGGGTAGGTGCTGCACGACAGAAGTCCTGCAGTCTAGCATGAGAGGAGGTGATAGTTGCGGATGCAAGGAGCAGGTCATTGTTGGATCTTAGTGGACGGGCTGGAGTATACTTGTGTATTAGAGAGGATAGGTAGAGGGGAGCGGCGTTGGTGAGAGTTTTGTATGTAAGGGTGAGAATTTTGAATTTAATTCTGCTGTGAATGGGGAGCCAATGAAGGGACTCACAGAGAGGTGCAGCAGATACAGATCGACGGGAAAGGTGGTTCAGCCTGGCAGAGGCATTTAGGATGGATTGAAGGGGGGAGAGGCGGGAAAGAGGAAGGCCAGCGAGTAGGTTGTTGCAGTAGTCAAGTCGGGAGATAACAAGGGAGTGGATTATTTGCTTTGTGGTGTCAGCGCTCAGAAAAGGGAGAATTTTGGAAATATTGCGTAGATGAGTGCGGCAGGATGTAGAAAGCGATTGGATATGGGGGATGAAGGATAGGTTTGAGTCAAGTGTGACTCCAAGGCAGCGGACTTGGGGTGATGGGGAAATGGTGATGCCGTCAACAGGGATAGAGAAGTCAGAAGTCGGCGTAGAGCTTGAGGGGGAGATAAGAAGGAGCTCAGTCTTGGACATGTTAATCTTTAGGTGGTGAGAGGCCACTTTTGTGTGGAACAACAGGCCCCGAGAATCAATAAAACTTCAATGACTACAAATAGAATACAGGGGGGCTTGGGTATCCAGAACATAGATGCATACAGAACATCCATCTTTCTACAGAGAATACTAGATTGGAGAGTACATAAGCAACACAGCAACACAAACTCTGGGTAAACATTGAAGAAAACATTAACCAGGGTCAACCATTAACCAGTATATGTTGGACTTAGCAAATAGGGAAAAACCCTTACCTATTCTCAAGGCCTTCCCCACTACCATCCCTTATCACAAACCAGGAATTTTCCATAAACAGCCTAGGGCCTTACATTCAAAGAGAAACCCAACAAAGAGAGGTTTCAGCACACCACATAATTAAAGATGAAGCAATTTGCTATCAACAAATACTAATAGACAAGGGGTACCCCTGGGCTACAAACTGGTTTTCCTATAGAAGCATCCTCTAACCCTTTGAGGCATACCTTATCTAGTATATATAAGATTGTGACTTAACTCCCCCCAGAAAATCTACCTCTAGTTATAGAAAGATGGGAAAGAGAACTAGGGACTATAATTTTACCACAGGTGACGAACTCCATATTCCATAGCACTAAAAAATCCTCCACATCAGCCTCAATCCTTGAAATTAATTATAAAATACTACATCACTGGTACATGACACCACATCGATATCCGAATACAAACAATAGATGTTGGAGATGTGGGCATGTAGGGAGTGGAATGGGTCACATGTGGTGGTGGTGCTCTAAAATTAATTGTTATTGGTACACCATAATTAAAGAAATAGAGGGAATATTACAGGTACCCATCCCATCCGACCCCAGCCGTGATTGGCTATGCGCGGGCAGGGGGCAGCGTTGCTCAAAAGCACAAACTTGCGTTCTTGTGCAATGGTGAATTCCAGCAGCGGAATACAGCTCGTCAGAGACGAGCTGTGGCGGGCAAGGGTGCGTATGTGTGTCACTGTCCGCCGCAGCTTGATAAATTGACCCATAATCATGTATATATACTGTAGGTACAAATACATATTTTACACACAAAAAAACATCAGCTATATGTAGAAATGTGCATTTATGAATACATAGAACATATTCAACTATGTGAAGATCATTGGAATGTGAAATAGTAATCTCTTTGTGTAGAGTTAGCGCACTTGAGAATATGCGATCGGGTTTGTGCACTAGTATGGTGTTAGTTTTTTTATACTTTTTTGCTTCATTGACTTCATTGGGGGAATACGATAACGCGATTGTGATATTCGAAGTTTGGCTTTTTGTGTGCATCGGGTTAGTGCGCAAGCTAAAACTTTTTACTTTCAACTTATAATACGAGTGCAAAAACTTTACTTTTAGCGGAGTTAGCGAGCAGCAGCTTTAAATACTGCTCCACTTGTAATCTGGTCCTAAAGGTTTAATCATGCATTGGGAATAAAACTGCATTGTTTTCCTGTAATTGTATTATACTTTTCCTGTAATTTAAATCCAAAAATTGTAGGCTGTGCATTGAATTCAGAACCCTGACATTCTTTTCATCTGCACAGTAATTAATATGCTCATTAGCTCAGCTACTGTATATCTGTTTCTAATTGGTCACAGAAAAGGATATAAGATAAACAACATTCAAAATGATTTTTTAGCAATTCCTGGGCTGCAAAATAATGTACATTTTGGTAATAAAAATACACTTTTGATATGTATTAAACTACCCCACCCAAGCTCTGCTGCTCATTATAGAGCCCTAGGAATTGTATATAAAGACACGGAGTCTCCTTCTATTCATTTAGTGCCAGGGCCAGTTAATATTCATCACCTTGTAGTGTGGTTACTGTTTAAACAGAGTATGGCCTTACTGTGTGATCCCAATATTATTATAAAGCCAGAAGTGATTGGTTTAATGCAGGCATTTTTTATTTTTATTTTTTTGCAGCATTTCAAAACATGTTGTGTGTGTATATTAATATTTATATATGTGTCATTACTACCTTTATTCTTTGTTGACCATTGAAGCTCCTTAAAACCTGTGTATCCTGCTGAATGTTTTGCCATTTATGTTCCTGCTATTAATTACTGCCTTTGAATTCAGCTGGCCATTGTAATTTTTGTATCCTGTTTGCCACAGCTGTCTGTGTATCCTTTTTGCCACAGCTGTCTGTGTATCCTTTTTGCCACAGCTGTCTGTGTATCCTTTTTGCCACAGCTGTCTGTGTATCCTGTTTGCCACAGCTGTCTGTGTATACTGTTTGCCACAGCTGTCTGTGTATCCTGTTTGCCACAGCTGTCTGTGTATCCTGTTTGCCACTGCTGTCTGTGTATCCTGTTTGCCACAGCTGTCTGTGTATCCTGTTTGCCACTGCTGTCTGTGTATCCTGTTTGCCACAGCTGTCGGTGTATCCTGTTTGCCACTGATGTCTGTGTATCTTGTTTGCCACTGCTGTCTGTGTATCCTGTTTGCCACTGCTGTCTGTGTATCCTGTTTGCCACTGCTGTCTGTGTATCCTGTTTGCCACTGCTGTCTGTGTATCCTGTTTGCCACTGCTGTCTGTGTATCTTGTTTGCCACTGCTGTCTATGTATCCTGTTTGCCACAGCTGTCTGTGTATCCTGTTTGCCACTGCTGTCTGTGTATCCTGTTTGCCACTGCTGTCTGTGTATCCTGTTTGCCACTGCTGTCTGTGTATCCTGCTGGCCACTGCTGTCTGTGTATCCTGTTTGCCACAGCTGTCTATGTATCCTGTTTGCCACAGCTGTCTATGTATCCTGTTTACCACTGCTGTCTGTGTATCCTGTTTGCCACTGCTGTCTGTGTATCCTGCTGGCCACTGCTGTCTGTGTATCCTGCTGGCCACTGCTGTCTGTGTATCCTGTTTGCCACAGCTGTCTATGTATCCTGTTTGCCACTGCTGTCTGTGTATCCTGTTTGCCACTGCTGTCTATGTATCCTGTTTACCACTGCTGTCTGTGTATTCTGTTTGTCACAGCTGTCTGTGTATCCTGTTTGCCACTGCTGTCTGTGTATCCTGTTTGCCACAGCTGTCTATGTATCCTGTTTGCCACAGCTGTCTATGTATCCTGTTTGCCACTGCTGTCTGTGTATCTTGCTGGCCACTGCTGTCTGTGTATCCTGTTTGCCACTGCTGTCTGTGTATCCTGTTTGCCACAGCTGTCTGTGTATCCTGCTGGCCACTGCTGTCTGCGTATCCTGTTTGCCACAGCTGTCTGCGTATCCTGTTTGTCACAGCTGTCTGTGTATCCTGTTTGCCACTGCTGTCTGTGTATCCTGTTTGCCACTGCTGTCTGTGTATCCTGTTTGCCACAGCTGTCTGTGTATCCTGTTTGTCACAGCTGTCTGTGTATCCTGTTTGCCACTGCTGTCTGTGTATCCTGTTTGCCACTGCTGTCTGTGTATCCTGTTTGCCACTGCTGTCTGTGTATCCTGTTTGCCACAGCTGTCTATGTATCCTGTTTGTCACAGCTGTCTGTGTATCCTGTTTGCCACAGCTGTCTGTGTATCCTGTTTGTCACAGCTGTCTGTGTATCCTGTTTGTCACAGCTGTCTGTGTATCCTGTTTGCCACTGCTGTCTGTGTATCCTGTTTGCCACTGCTGTCTGTGTATCCGGTTTGCCACTGCTGTCTGTGTATCCTGTTTGCCACAGCTGTCTATGTATCATGTTTGTCACAGCTGTCTGTGTATCCTGTTTGTCACAGCTGTCTGTGTATCTTGTTAGCCACTGCTGTCTGTGTATCCTGTTTGTCACAGCTGTCTGTGTATCCTGCTGGCCGCTGCTGTCTGTGTATCTTGTTAGCCACTGCTGTCTGTGTATCCTGCTGGCCACTGCTGTCTGTGTATCCTGCTGGCCACTACTGTCTGTGTATGCTGTTGGCCACTGCTTTCTGTGTATCTTGTTGTTATGTTCTGTGTGTAGTCAGGATTAGAACATTCAGTTGTGTGCTGTTACCTTGTGTCTGATGTCTCTTGCACATATCATGAAGACTCTGCAGCAGGAACTTTAGATAACTTTTATTCAGCTACAGCCACATGGCTATTTACTAGCAGGTTCCATCAGTAAAACTAACATGGCTTCTGATGATGTCACAGAGACCCAGACACACCCAGGGGGTGTGGTGAGCTGAGCTTAAAGCTGCAGCACTTCTAACATAAAATTATGAGACAAGGTTAGTGCAAAGATACAGTAAAAGCTGCAGTAATCTTAACATCCCCTTTTTTCTCAAAAAAAAAAAAATATATAAAAAATAAAGAAAAATAAAGAACAGACAGTGGATAATATTGTAACATAAAACAAGTAACTAAACCATACACTTGAACTTAGAACAGTTTATCTCTATTGTCTATGTGCACAAGACCTAGGTCGCAGCCTAGATTTTAGTCACAGTTATGTTTTCTGCGATAAGTCCGCCTTCGGATTAGGTCATTCCTTGCTGAATAATCTCTCACTGAATCCTCACATTGCCATCTAGAAGGTGGCCTTCTGTTTCTAGAGGGCCGTAGAGTATTTGGTTCAGGAGAAATTGTCTGTGGAGGAGTACCCAATGGTTGTTGATCACCTGTGATATTTTGTTGTTGTTGGACAGAATCATTCTGAGGTTGATCTGTTTCAGTTGTGTTCATTGCATTTTCATCCTCAGAAGATTCAGGTGGGCACCACACTCCATGCCAGATATCCTCACCATCTGAATCATTTGATATTTGTGTAGCTGGTTGAGATCTATGTCTCATTTGTTCTACATGGCGGGAAACTGTACCACCAGCTTGTAGTTGAACTTTAAACATTCTGTTGCCCATGCCTTGTATTATGACAGCTGGAATCCATTTATTTGGGCCACGGTAGTTTCTAACCCATACTCTGTCATGAATAACAAATTCTGAAACACTAGAAGTGTTCAACTCTTGTGTGGGATGTTCTGGTCTAACTTTATCCAGTGGAGTTCTCAGGCGTCTTCCAAACATTAACATTGCAGGTGATAGCCCAGTAGTGGCATGGGGTGTGTTTCGATAGTTAAACAAAAAATTAGAAAGGGAGTTTGGATTAAATTTTGATTTGTGAGAGACAGCTAAGTGGCATTTTAAAGTTTGTACAAATCTTTCAGCCTGTCCATTAGAGGCTGGAAAATATGGAGCTGTCTTACAGTGTTTGATGTTATTTGTATCTAGAAATGTTTCCAATTCATGTGATATGAACTGTGGACCATTGTCTGAGACTAAAGTTTGTGGCAGTCCAAATCTTGCAAACATACTGGAAAGAACGACAATGGTTTGTTGTGTTGTAGTACTTGACATTTGAACTACTTCTGGCCACTTGGAATGAGCATCCACAGCCACCAAATACATTCGTCCATCCACTGGTCCTGCAAAATCAACATGGATTCTTGTCCAAGGTTCATTTGGCCATGGCCAAGTTTTTGAGGTGTCCCTGCTGGGATTCCGCTGTGTCTGTGCACATGCATTGCAAGCAGCTACATAAGAAGCAATATCTGTATCCAATTTAGGCCACCAAAAATATTCTCGTGCTCTTTGCTTCATTTTTACTACACCCTGGTGTGAGCTGTGTAGTAACTTTAATGCTAACGTTTGCAGTAAGTTCGGAATTATCACTCATGACCCCCATAACAGACAGCCTGAGTCATGCACAATTTCCTTCTTTCTTGTAAAATATGGCTGAAGGTCAGAGCGAACTACTTTAGGCCAGCCATGTTGAACAAAAGACTTGATTTCCTGTAAGGTAGAATCAGAGCATGTATAAGTAGCAATCACTTTGGAATTTAGATTTACAGGCTGTGGAGGGGTTTCTATGATTTTAGAAGATGTTGTCATGTGATGTACCATTGGTAATCTAGAAAACATATCCGCATTCGTATGATCACTGTGGCATCGATATTTAATAGAGTAGTTGTAAGCCGCCAGCTGAAGTGCATAGCGCTGAAGTCGAGCAGCTGTTGTGTTGGAGATACCCTTCTGAGGGTGCAGAATGGACAAAAGTGGTTTATGATCCATGATCAGAGTAAAAGGTCTGCCATATATATAAATGTGGAATTTCTTCACAGCCCAAATTATTGCTAAAGCTTCCTGATCAATCTGGGCATAATTTCTCTCCGATGGAGTTAAAGATCTGGACGCAAAAGACACAGGACGTTCAGACCCATCGGGCATAATGTGTGAAAGTACTGCGCCTAAACCATATGGTGAAGCATCACAGGCTAGTACCAAAGGCTTCTTAAGGTCATAGTGGACAAGAAGTCTTGATTCCAGAAGAAGCTGCTTAGAGCGTTCAAATGCTCGTGTACATAAGTCAGTCCAGGCCCACTGGTTTTTACTATCTAAAAGACGGTGTAGTGGATATAGTAAATGAGCCAAATTTGGTAAAAATCTGTGATAGTAATTGAGCAACCCCAAATAAGAACGTAGCTGAGATACATTAACAGGGGTGGGAGCATGAACCAGCGCTTTCACTTTTTCAGCAGTTGTGTGTAGACCATTCTTGTCCACTACATGTGCACAATATTCTAAACTCTTGCAGAAGAACTCACACTTTTCCATGTTAACTTTCAGTCCGAATTCCTGTAGGCGTTGTAAAACAGCTTCAACATTGGCTTTATGAGCAGCATCATTTTCACCAGTGATAAGCATGTCATCTAACATACAGTGGGTATGTGGAATACCTGCCAAGATCTCATCCATTATCCGTTGCCACACTGCAGGTGCTGGGGCAATGCCAAACACCATCCGCGTATACTGAAAAAGTCCTTTGTGAGTGTTGATAGTTAACAGGTGTCTGGAGTCTGGATGCACCTCTAATTGTAAGTATGCTTGATGCAAGTCAATTTTTGTAAATTTTTCACCCCCTGCCAGAGAACTAAACAATTCTTCAATCCGTGGTAAAGGATACTGATCCACAAGTAATTGAGGGTTAAGACCCACTCTGAAATCTCCACAGATGCGAATGTCCCCATTCTTTTTTCTGACAGGAACTATTGGGGAAGCCCATTCACTGCTAGACACTGGAACAATAATCCCCTGATTTCGTAGTCTTTCTAGTTCTGCTTCAATTTTAGGTTTAAGTGCAAATGGTACAACTCTTGGTTTACAAAATTTTGGAATAGCATTTTCTTTTAGGTGAAGCTGAATCTGCTTGTCTTTCACTAAACCTAGGTTTCCATCAAATACAGTCTTATATTTGTGCTTTAGTGAATTGATCCAAGAAGAATTTGAATTCCCACTTTGGTCCAGCAGTTTGTTAAGCGGTAACTGTTGTGGTAACTTTGGCATGCCCAATGCTTGGATCCAGGATCTACCAAACAAAGGTGGTCCTCCTTTAGGTAAAATGTAGAGGCGTAGCTTTTGAGTTATACCATTAAATGTCACTGTAGGTGATACACACCCAATAGGCTTTATTATTTCATTTGAATATGTTTGCATGGTGACAGCTGTTGGAACAATTGGTTGCCTTAGTCCCAGGCGGTTCCAATCAGCAGCTGTGATAACAGAGACTGCTGCTCCTGTATCAACTTCCATAATGAGAGGTTTACCATCTATATTCACCTTTGCTTGCAGTTCTGGAATTTTATTCTCAAGGCTGTAGATCTGTAATGTGTATAATGGTTTGTCTTCCTCTGAATCAGTGTGTGGTGCATCTACTTGCACATGAAAAGCTGCACATGACTTGCTGCCTTTCTTACTTTTATCTCTGTCTAAGGAACTTCTGCACACTCTCTTTGTATGACCAATCTTCCCACACCCATAGCAGGTGCTGTTCCTAAACCTGCAGGCATTTGCTGTGTGATTTGTGTCACCACATCTGTAACAGGCTGTCTGTGACCCTTGTCTAGCTGGATACTGTTTATTAAGGTGCATACTTGTATGAAAAACATCTATTTCCTTATCACAAACTGCCTGTGCTGGGGCCTGGAGCATTTGTGCATCTTTAGCAGCAAGTTCCATGACTGTAGCTATCTCTATAGCACGCTTTAGTGTTAACTCATCCTCTGCTAATAGTCTCTTTTGTACTGTACAGTCCATGAGTCCAATAACAAACATATCACGTAAAGCAGTGTTTAAATAATCCCCAAATCTGCAGCTACTTGCTAGTTTCTTTAAACTGATCACATAAGTTTTAATGTCCTCATGCTGCAATTGCTTGCGTGTGTAAAACTTAAAGCGTTCTGATATCTCTAGAGGCTTAGGTAGGTAGTGGTCAGATAACAGGCAGATCAGGTCAGACAGAGGTTTAGCATTAGGTTTATCTGGTGAGAGAATGTCCCTTAATGTAGTGTAAGCTGCTGAGCCTATAGTTGTCAGAAACACAGCCACTTGCTTATCAGCTCCTATGTTATTTGCTGTACAATATAGCTCAAACTGTTCAACCCATGTGTCCCATCTGTCTGTGTCTGCTGCAAACACAGGTAAGGTGCCAATAAGTGCCATTATAGGGTCAGACCACAGATCCTCGTCGCCAGCTGTTATGTTCTGTGTGTAGTCAGGATTAGAACATTCAGTTGTGTGCTGTTACCTTGTGTCTGATGTCTCTTGCACATATCATGAAGACTCTGCAGCAGGAACTTTAGATAACTTTTATTCAGCTACAGCCACATGGCTATTTACTAGCAGGTTCCATCAGTAAAACTAACATGGCTTCTGATGATGTCACAGAGACCCAGATGTCACAGAGACAAGGTTAGTGCAAAGATAAGGTAAAAGCTGCAGTAATCTTAACACTCTTAACCACTGTTGTCTGAGTACTTGCTGGAAACTGGCCACTTTCTCTTTGTGCATCCTGTTGGTCACTGCTGCCTGTGTATCTTATTGGCCACTGCTGTATGTGTATCTTGTTGGTCACTGCTGCCTGTGTATCTTATTGGCCACTGCTGTATGTGTATGTTGTTGGTCACTGCTGTATGTGTATGTTGTTGGTCACTGCTGTCTGTGTATCTTGTTGGTCACTGTTGTCTGTGTATCTTGTTGGTCACTGCTGTCTGTGTATCTTGTTGGCCACTACTGTCTCTGTATCCTTCTGGTAATTGCTGTCTATCACCTATATTACGAGTTTTGCATTACGGCTCTTAACGCTGAAAAAATGGCAATTCCAGTGTAATGGCCAGTAAAGCATATTACGAGTCGTGTCGGTATTGCTATACCGCAAGTATTTTAGCCTGTAACGCAACGTCCATTCCGCACTCAAAAAAATTACGTTTTTGCGTGGGATTTTTATAGCACCGGTATTACAGGTTGTGCGGTCTGGCTAAAATGCTTGCGTTACAGCCTATACCGACACGATCCATACCGCCATCTGAGAGCAGTAGTTATGAGTTTTGCGCAACAAAAATGTTTCACAAAACTCATAACTAAAGTATTACAAAGTACGCTAACACCCATAAACTACCTATTAACCCCTAAACCGCCACCCTCCCGCATCGCAAACACTATATTACACCTAATAACCCCTAATCTGCTGCCCCCTGACATCATCAACACTATAATAAAGCTATTAACCCCTAATCTGCCACCACTATAATAAAGTTATTAACCCCTAAACCGCTGGCCTCTTAGTAAAACTCACCACCCAACCAACCCCCCAAAATAAAAAAAAACTATTTCTCATCCTATTGGCTGCTTTGAACAGTCAATAGGATTTCAGAAGCTCTTATCCTATTGGCGATGGCAATGCCCATACAAATGCCCCTTTATTGGCAATGGGTAGTTTAGGATTTTTTAGAGTTAGGTTTTTTATATTGGGGGGTTGGTTGGGTGGTGGGTTTTACTGTTGGGGGGACTTTGTATTTTTTTACAGGTAAAAGAGCTGTTTAACTTAGGGCAATGCCCTACAAAAGGCCTTTTTAAGGGCTATTGGTAGTTTATTGTAGGTTAGGGGGTGTTTTTATTTGAGGGGTCTTTTTTATTTTTATAGGGCTATTAGATTAGGTGTAATTGGTTTTATTTTTAATAATTTAGTTTATTATTTTTTGTAAGCTTGGTGTTTTTTATTTTTCGCAATTTAGTGTTTATTATTTTTTGTAATTTTGATTTTTTAATTTTTTTCGTAGTGTTATTTTTTTTTTAGTTTGTAATTTAGATTTTTTATTGGTAGTTTTTATTTAATTTTATTAGAATAGTTATGTTAGGTTAATTTATAGTTTAAACCTAGTTTTTTTTATTTCACAGGTAAGTTTTTATTTATTTTAAGATAGTTATATCGTAATTTTAATTTAAAGTTAGGGGGTGTTAGGTTTAGGGGTTAATAGTTTAATTTAGTGTTTTGCGATGTGGGGGGGCTGGCGGTTTAGGGGTTCATAGGTTTATTATAGTGTCAGCGATGTCGGGGAGCAGCGGATTAGGGGTTAATAGCTTTATTATATTGTCAGCGATGTTGGGGAGCGGCGGATTAGTGGTTAATAGCTTTATTATAGTGTCGGCAAGGTCGGGGAGCGGCGGAATAGAGGAAAATAACTTTATTATAGTGGCGGTGATGTCGGGGAGCAGCGGATTAGGGGTTAATAGCTTTATTATATTGTCAGCGATGTCGGGGAGCGGCGGATTAGTGGTTAATAGCTTTATTATAGTGTCGGCAAGGTCGGGGAGCGGCGGAATAGGGGAAAATAACTTTATTATAGTGGCGGTGATGTCGGGGAGTGGCGGATTAGAGGTTAATAGTTTTTATTAGTGTTGGCGATGTCGGAAACAGCAGATTAAGGGTTAATAACTTTATTTGTGTGGCGGCGATGTCGGGGGCTGCGGATTAGGGGTGTTTAGACTTGGGGTTTATGTTAGGTTGTTAGGTTTAAATGTAACTTTTTCCCCCCATAGATGTGGTTGCGTTGCGAAGATTTTTCATTCTGCATTTTAGGTGTTAGTTTTTTTTCTAACACTCTCTCCCCATTGATGTCTATGGGGGAAAGCGTGCATGAGCACGTCAAAGCAGCCCTTGGCTTTTGTGCGGTATGGAGCTTAACGCCACCATATCACACGCACAAGGAGGTTTTTCAGTAACTCGTAATAGCAGCGATATGGAGAGTGAAATAACGCAACTTTTTTGGCGTTAGTTTCGCACCCTGTTTAGCGCAAAACTTGTAATCTACCCGTATGTTTCTTGTTAACCACTGCTGTCTGTGTATCCTGTTTGCGACATCTCCTGTGGGCCACTGCTCTCTGTGCATCCTACGGGCCACTGCTGTCTATGTATCTTGCTGGTCTCTGCTGCCTGTGCATCTTGTTAACCACTGCAGTCTGTGTATCCTATTGGCCAATAGAGTCTGCGTAACCTGTTGGCCACTGCTGTCTTTGTATCCTGTTGGCCACTGCCTTCTGTGTTTCCTGTTGGCCACTGCTGTCTGTGTATCCTATTGGCCACTGCTGTCTTTGTATTCTTCCGGCCACTGCTGTCTGTATATCCTGCTGGCCACTGTTGCCTATCTTTTTAGCCACTGCTGTCTGTGTATCTTGTTGGCCACCTGCTGAAGAACAAAAAAAAAAGTTCAGGCACACCAAAAGCAGTTATAAGGTCTTTACTTAAATTATGTAAGGCATCAGTATGAGCCACCTGCTGTCGGTGTATCCTGCTGGCCACTGCTGTCTGTGTATCCTGTTGGTCATTGCTGTCTGTGTATCCTGCTGGCTACTGTTGTCTGAGCATGCTGCTGGCCTTTGCTGTCTGTGTATCTTGTTAGCCACTGCTGTATATGTATCCTATTGGCCACTGCTGTCTGTGTATCTTGATGGCCACTACTGTCTCTGTATACTGCTTGCCACTACTGTTTGTGTATCTTGTTGGCCACTACTGTCTCTGTATCCTGCTGGCCACTCACTATTTGTGTATCCTTAGGCCACTGCTGATTGTGTATCTTGTTGGCCACTGCTGTCTATTTATCCTGCTGACCACTGCTGTCTTTGTATTATGTTTGCCACTGCTTTCTGTGTATCCCGCGGGCCACCTTTCTCTATGTATCTTGCGGGCCATTGCTGTCTGTGTATCTTGTTAGCCATTGCTGTCTGTGTATCTTGTTAGCCATTGCTGTCTGTGTATCTTGTTAGCCACTGCTGTCTGTGTATCTTGTTATCCACTGCTGTCTGTGTATCTTGCTATCCACTGCTGTCTGTGTATCTTGTTATCCACTGCTGTCTGTTTATCTTGTTAGCCACTGCTGTCTGTTTATCTTGTTATCCACTGCTGTCTGTGTATCTTGTTATCCACTGCTGTCTGTGTATCTTGTTATCCACTGCTGTCTGTGTATCTTGTTATCCACTGCTGTCTGTTTATCTTGTTATCCACTGCTGTCTGTGTATCTTGTTATCCACTGCTGTCTGTGTATCTTGTTATCCACTGCTGTCTGTGTATCTTGTTATCCACTGCTGTCTGTTTATCTTGTTAGCCACTGCTGTCTGTGTATCTTGTTATCCACTGCTGTCTGTGTATCTTGTTATCCACTGCTGTCTGTGTATCTTGTTAGCCACTGCTGTCTGTGTATCTTGTTATCCACTGCTGTCTGTTTATCTTGTTATCCACTGCTGTCTGTGTATCTTGTTATCCACTGCTGTCTGTGTATCTTGTTATCCACTGCTGTCTGTGTATCTTGTTATCCACTGCTCTCTGTGTATCTTGTTATCCACTGCTGTCTGTTTATCTTGTTATCCACTGCTGTCTGTGTATCTTGTTATCCACTGCTGTCTGTTTACCTTGTTAGCCACTGCTGTCTGTGTATCCTGCTGGCCACTGCTGTCTGTGTATCCTGTTGTCTGCTGCTATCTGTGTATCCTGCTGTCTGTGTATCCTGCTGGGCACTGTTGTCTGTGTATCTTGTTGGCCACTGCTGTCTGTGTATCTTGTTAGCCACTGCTGTCTGTGTATCTTGTTAGCCACTGCTGTCTGTGTATCTTGTTAGCCACTGTGGTCTGTTTATCTTGTTTTCCACTGCTGTCTGTGTATCTTGTTATCCACTGCTGTCTGTTTATCTTGTTATCCACTGCTGTCTGTGTATCTTGTTATCCACTGCTGTCTGTGTATCTTGTTATCCACTGCTGTCTGTGTATCTTGTTAGCCACTGCTGTCTGTGTATCTTGTTAGCCACTGCTGTCTGTTTATCTTGTCTACCACTGCTGTCTGTGTATCTTGTTAGCCACTGCTGTCTGTGTATCTTGTTAGCCACTGCTGTCTGTGTATCTTGTTAGCCACTGCTGTCTGTGTATCTTGTTATCCACTGCTGTCTGTGTATCTTGTTATCCACTGCTGTCTGTGTATCTTGTTAGCCATTGCTGTCTGTGTATCTTGTTATCCACTGCTGTCTGTGTATCTTGTTATCCACTGCTGTCTGTGTATCTTGTTATCCACTGCTGTCTGTGTATCTTGTTATCCACTGCTGTCTGTGTATCTTGTTATCCACTGCTGTCTGTTTATCTTGTTATCCACTGCTGTCTGTGTATCTTGTTATCCACTGCTGTCTGTGTATCTTGTTATCCACTGCTGTCTGTGTATCTTGTTAGCCACTGCTGTCTGTGTATCTTGTTATCCACTGCTGTCTGTTTATCTTGTTAGCCACTGCTGTCTGTGTATCTTGTTATCCACTGCTGTCTGTGTATCTTGTTATCCACTGCTGTCTGTGTATCTTGTTAGCCACTGCTGTCTGTGTATCTTGTTATCCACTGCTGTCTGTTTATCTTGTTATCCACTGCTGTCTGTGTATCTTGTTATCCACTGCTGTCTGTGTATCTTGTTATCCACTGCTGTCTGTGTATCTTGTTATCCACTGCTGTCTGTGTATCTTGTTATCCACTGCTGTCTGTTTATCTTGTTATCCACTGCTGTCTGTGTATCTTGTTATCCACTGCTGTCTGTTTATCTTGTTATCCACTGCTGTCTGTATATCTTGTTATCCACTGCTGTCTGTGTATCTTGTTATCCACTGCTGTCTGTTTATCTTGTTATCCACTGCTGTCTGTGTATCTTGTTATCCACTGCTGTCTGTGTATCTTGTTATCCACTGCTGTCTGTGTATCTTGTTATCCACTGCTGTCTGTGTATCTTGTTATCCACTGCTGTCTGTTTATCTTGTTATCCACTGCTGTCTGTGTATCTTGTTATCCACTACTGTCTGTTTATCTTGTTAGCCACTGCTGTCTGTGTATCCTGCTGGCCACTGCTGTCTGTGTATCCTGTTGTCTGCTGCTATCTGTGTATCCTGCTGTCTGTGTATCCTGCTGGGCACTGTTGTCTGTGTATCTTGTTGGCCACTGCTGTCTGTGTATCTTGTTAGCCACTGCTGTCTGTGTATCCTGCTGGCCACTGCTGTCTGTGTATCCTGTTGTCTGCTGCTATCTGTGTATCCTGCTGTCTGTGTATCCTGCTGGGCACTGTTGTCTGTGTATCTTGTTGGCCACTGCTGTCTGTGTATCTTGTTAGCCACTGCTGTCTGTGTATCTTGTTATCCACTGCTGTCTGTGTATCTTGTTAGCCACTGCTGTCTGTGTATCTTGTTAGCCACTGCTGTCTGTTTATCTTGTTAGCCACTGCTGTCTGTTTATCTTGTCTACCACTGCTGTCTGTGTATCTTGTTAGCCACTGCTGTCTGTGTATCTTGTTAGCCACTGCTGTCTGTGTATCTTGTTAGCCACTGCTGTCTGTGTATCTTGTTATCCACTACTGTCTGTGTATCTTGTTATCCACTGCTGTCTGTGTATCTTGTTAGCCATTGCTGTCTGTGTATCTTGTTAGCCACTGCTGTCTGTGTATCTTGTTATCCACTGCTGTCTGTGTATCTTGTTAGCCACTGCTGTCTGTGTATCTTGTTAGCCACTGCTGTCTGTGTATCTTGTTATCCACTGCTGTCTGTGTATCTTGCTATCCACTGCTGTCTGTGTATCTTGTTATCCACTGCTGTCTGTGTATCTTGTTAGCCACTGCTGTCTGTTTATCTTGTTATCTAGATGCTATGGTATCTAACAGCGCTAACACAATGTTCCTACTAGCTCCTAGGTACTAAAGGGTACCTAGCTACCCTTAAAATGAGTTCTATAGAATAAGAAAGGGACCTGGGAGCGCCAAAAATTAGGCGGAGGAACTAAAATGACGTGGGCGGATAAATAACGTATTAAGATCCTCAATATGATGGATAGTTGCAAATAATCCAGTATCATTAAAAATATGTGCAAAGATGGATACAAACCATTAAAATTAAAACATGTGAAAAAATAGATACAATTTAATACAATTAAAACATATAAATAAAATCATGGATCCATGGTACAATCAACATAAATTAAATAAAATCATGGATCCATGGTACAATAAACATAAATTAATAAATTTTTATACAGCCTTTTTACACACCTTTTTTTCCCACTCTTAACTTTTGACTTTTGATTTTTTGATTTTTGTTTTGGACAATCACAGTCACATTTTTTGAAACTGTTCATTTCTTGAGGGGGTACCCCCCTTACTATTATACATATCTTTTACCCAAATTTTGGTTAATTTTCTAGAGGCACATCTTCACCTTATATAGGGAACACGGTTCCCATTGACAGTTTTTTTGCCCACACCCGCATCATTTAATCATATTGCTTTTAACATATTGCTTTTATCATACGCTAATATTATATGTCATTTATGTTTATTGTACCATGGATCCATGATTTTATTTATATGTTTTAATTGTATTAAATTGTATCTATTTTTTCACATGTTTTAATTTTAATGGTTTGTATCCATCTTTGCACATATTTTTAATGATACTGGATTATTTGCAACTATCCATCATATTGAGGATCTTAATACGTTATTTATCCGCCCACGTCATTTTAGTTCCTCCGCCTAATTTTTGGCGCTCCCAGGTCCCTTTCTTATTCTATGTTTATCTTGTTATCCACTGCTGTCTGTGTATCTTGTTATCCACTGCTGTCTGTGTATCTTGTTATCCACTGTTGTCTGTGTATCTTGTTATCCACTGCTGTCTGTGTATCTTGTTATCCACTGCTGTCTGTTTATCTTGTTATCCACTGCTGTCTGTGTATCTTGTTATCCACTGCTGTCTGTTTATCTTGTTAGCCACTGCTGTCTGTGTATCTTGTTATCCACTGCTGTCTGTGTATCTTGTTATCCACTGCTGTCTGTATATCTTGTTAGCCACTGCTGTCTGTGTATCTTGTTAGCCACTGCTGTCTGTTTATCTTGTTATCCACTGCTGACTGTGTATCTTGTTATCCACTGCTGTCTGTGTATCTTGTTATCCACTGCTGTCTGTGTATCTTGTTATCCACTGCTGTCTGTGTATCTTGTTATCCACTGCTGTCTGTGTATCTTGTTATCCACTGCTGTCTGTTTATCTTGTTATCCACTGCTGTCTGTGTATCTTGTTATCCACTGCTGTCTGTTTATCTTGTTAGCCACTGCTGTCTGTGTGTTCTGCTGGCCACTGCTGTCTGTGTATCCTGTTGTCTGCTGCTATCTGTGTATCCTGCTGTCTGTGTATCCTGCTGGGCACTGTTGTCTGTGTATCTTGTTGGCCACTGCTGCCTGTGTATCTTGTTAGCCACTGCTGTCTGTGTATCTTGTTATCCACTGCTGTCTGTGTATCTTGTTATCCACTGCTGTCTGTTTATCTTGTTATCCACTGCTGTCTGTGTATCTTGTTAGCCACTGCTGTCTGTTTATCTTGTTATCCACTGCTGTCTGTGTATCTTGTTATCCACTGCTGTCTGTGTATCTTGTTATCCACTGCTGTCTGTGTATCTTGTTAGCCACTGCTGTCTGTGTATCTTGTTATCCACTGCTGTCTGTGTATCTTGTTAGCCACTGCTGTCTGTGTATCTTGTTATCCACTGCTGTCTGTGTATCTTGTTATCCACTGCTGTCTGTGTATCTTGTTATCCACTGCTGTCTGTGTATCTTGTTATCCACTGCTGTCTGTGTATCTTGTCATCCACTGCTGTCTGTTTATCTTGTCAGCCACTGCTGTCTGTTTATCTTGTTATCCACTGCTGTCTGTGTATCTTGTTATCCACTGCTGTCTGTTTATCTGGTTAGCCGCTGCTGTCTGTTTATCTTGTTAGCCACTGCTGTCTGTGTATCTTGTTAGCCACTGCTGTCTGCCTGTATCCTGCTGGCACCTGCTGTCTGTGTATCCTGCTTTCTGCGTATCCCGTTGGCCACTGTTGTCTATGTATCTTGCTGGCCACTGCTGTCTGCATATCCTGCTTACCACTGCTGTCTGTGTATCTTGTTTACACAGTTTACAGTGTATCCTGTGGGCCACTGCTGTCTTTGTATCATGCGGGCCACTGCTGTCTTTGTATCCTGAAGGCCACTGCTGTCTGTGTATCCTGCTGGCCACTGCTGTCTGTGTATCCCGCTGCCCACTGCTGTCTGTGTATCCTGCTAGCCACTGCTGTCTGTGTATCTTGTTTACACAGTTTACAGTGTATCCTGTGGGCCACTGCTGTCTATGTATCATGCGGGCCACTGCTGT
>NC_069501.1:230531685-230576685 GCF_027579735.1 Bombina bombina
GCATTAATTTCCCTGCAAGCCGCACACAGCCTCTGATTACCGCTATTGCCCTCCAGCCATTGACGTCAGGTCGAGAACCAGTGGGTATTGGTCCTCTATCGGATGTATGCAGACGTGGAGCGTAGGAGGAGCCGAGTAGCGTCTTTGGAAAGCTGACTGCCTCAAAGTTGTGCTGGGTTTCTGCAGTCGAGTGGAAAAAGCACGACTAAACCGATAGTGTGAGGATCCTAAGAAGTAGCTACCGAGGTGTGGGTGAGTGAAGATTTATCGTGATATATGAAGCGACTTCTCTGTGTTGTTGTGCTCATGGGGTATACTGCTAGAGAGCTGCTATGCTAGTACCCGTGATAGTGAGTGAGCAGCTGCTTGTGTCTGTATGTAACCCTGGCTCTCCCCATATTTTATCCGGCAAAGTATTTGGGGTTTATGAGGGATAGAGCTTTTTCTGCTCACATTCATTGTCGCTATTCCCTTGACCAGTCTCACCCACTTCTACATTTGGGTAACTTTGTTCTTCTCTTCTCTCTTCCTATGAATTACTGCCATTTTCTGCTTTAAGCTGAGTCTGCCTTCCACACTACCCAGTTCATCAATGTATTCAATTATCTCCTGCACTATATGTGGAAGTCTTTCTTTTGAGGGGCTATTGGAGGAGTGTGTTAAAATAGAGGCTGCAGGTTTTTGGTATCTTTTATCATAATACAAGTAGTGCATACTGGTAAATTACCAGTCATTATGGAGGAGTCACAGGAAATGGAGTTAATGTTTTTGAAGGAGATTGATGAGGATAATCTCAATATGCTGGGCCTGGAGGATTTAGCCTTGATTCCCCTGAAAACTAAGATGGGGGACCTCTTTCAGGATTATGAAAATCTAAAACTGAAAGAGCAGAAACTAAAATGGGACAAGTGGATACTAACCAAGTATTTAAACTTAAAGATGATACCTAGAGGACTTAGGTTAAATAAATTCCCAACCTATGACATCAAAGACCAAGATTTTGTTAACCGCTGGAACCAAGCTTTGACTGTCTGCTCATTGACTCTTATCTCCCTTCTTATAGAATACAAGGATGTATTACTTGCTGAAGTTAAATCTAAAATTGCTTGTATACAATCCTATATGGATAAATTTAAAGAATGTGATATATGTATTAGATTTGAAGCTATCTATAAGAAAACAATAGAAGAGTCTAAGAAATTAGTAATCCAAACCAAGCACACCAAGTTTCTGAGGGATCAGAAGGATTATTCACAGGGAATTGTATATGTGTGGCGACAACGTCAAAGAAATAAGTCCTGGTATAGTACTGATACTCAGGAAATCCCCTCAGGTGGAAAAAGTAATAATAAAAACAAGCACAAGAATTGGAGACATCATAGGGAAATAAACATAAGGCGCAAAATTCCACATATGAACCCCCCAAGAAGGTTACTTTCTCAGATTCAGAGGTGAATGCCACTGATGAGAACAGGTTTGCCTCAAGCTTTGAGGGGGCTTCAGGTGATGGATTGGTGCCGGGAGGGGAGGATCAGTCACATCTGATTGATCAGCATATACCCCTAGGGGCTAGAAATAAGAGTATACTTAAGAGCTCTAGCAATCAAGGGGCCATACCTAAACTCCAAACAGGACCATCAGTCCCAGGCAGTACCACACAATACCCCAATGCTCAGGTTTTTCACGAGGCCCAGAAGCAATTCCAGGGGGGGAACAAGTTGTGGTTGCCTCAAATACTCAGATAGGGAACCAACAACAACCCAGATACCTGCTAAGAACAAAAAACAAGAAAATAAAGAAATACCAATAGACATGGTGATTAACATATCCATGTATCCATTAACAGAAGTTGAGCAGAAAGTTCTAAATTATGGTCTGGGGTTTGTTCCATCGAGAAGTTTTGATCTGTTTCAGACAATCCTCGATGTCAACAAACTAGTACGAGACCTTACACTCCGTAAATATTTTTCTGATAGGGTAACTGCTGATGGATGCATGGATAGGACACCTATTAGTTCTCGTACATTCAATGAATTAAATTTTGTGGATTCATGTGCTGTGGTGTCCCTGGAGGGTTTATATAATGAAAGGTGTGATTACGATGAATCTGTTACTGGTACAACATTGCCTGTCATGAAATCTAAATCATCCTTTTATCCTCTTCATACAAGAGGTAAATCACTGGAGGTTTTTCACCAGAGAGTGGTTGAAGATTTGACTGAACTGTCCATGGCCACACAGGCAGGACTCCACAATCTGACTGTAAAAGAAAAAGCAGCATTAACTGGTTTACAGAATAATCATCATATTGTGATTAAGCAGTCCGACAAGGGCGGCAGTGTGGTGGTCATGGACAGTTATGTGGCGGAAGCCAGGCACCAATTACAAGATACAGACACGTATCAGTTACTTTCAGGAGACCCCACTCAGAGGTTCTCCTGTGAACTTAAGCATCTTGTGGATGATGCGGTGGAGGATGGGTTGATGAATCATGAGACAGTAGACCACATGTTGGTCAAAGATCCAGTGGTCCCAATCTTCCACCACCTCCCGAAAGTACACAAGAGCACAGTCAATGTTAAAGGGAGACCTATCATGGCTGGGATAGGCTCTTTAATGGAACCACTTTCTAAATGGGTAGATCATTTTTTACAACCGTTGGTCCCCAGACTACCCAGCTACGTTAGGGATACTACCCAGGCCCTGTGCTTCATGGAAAGTGTCTGTTGGAGGGAGGACTA
This sequence comes from Bombina bombina, assembly GCF_027579735.1. Taxonomy (NCBI): domain Eukaryota; kingdom Metazoa; phylum Chordata; class Amphibia; order Anura; family Bombinatoridae; genus Bombina; species Bombina bombina. Next base: position 230,534,427 of record NC_069501.1, read on the forward strand.
CAGCTGGTTGACAGTGGATGTTGTATCGCTGTACTCTTCATCCCACAAGTATATGGCCTAAAGGCGGTGGAATTTTTTCTGGATTTATATACTGATTTGTCCTGCGAGATAAAAGAGTTTGTGGTGCGGGCTGTAAAGTTCCTGTTGGAACATAACTTTTTAATGTTTTAGGGGCGCTATTACCTCCAGAGATGTGGGACCGCTATGGGAGCAAAGTTTGCTCCTTTCTACTCCAACCTCTTTATGGGGTGGTGGGAAAGGTCCCACATCTATGGAAGTGGTGGCGCCCCTCTTTCCACACATATAGTCAAATACATACGTTATATTGACTATTTGCTCATGGTATGGTCAGCCGACCTAACTAGGGCAGGAGACTTCGTCAATGGTCTGAATGTCAATGATTTGGGAATTAAGTTTACCTACCAAGGGTCCAAGGACACTATCTCTTTCCTGGATATCTCACTCAGAAATCTCCCATCAGAGGGTAAAGTGGTCTCTGCTCTCTTCAGGAAACCAATAGCGGGCAATAGCTTGCTACATGCCCACAGCAGTCATCCCAGACATGTCTTTAGGGGCATAGCCAAGGGGCAATTTATGAGGGCACGTCGTAATTGCCCCCTGGACAGCAGGATTCTGGTTATTCCAACCAATATGTCACATTCTGTGTATACCCCTTTTAGGGGCGTCTCCTAACTTCACATTGCTTCCCTATATAGGAGCAGTTAACCTTCAATACCTTGCTTGGTATTGAAGTTTACATGCTTCCTTTCTTAGCCTATCCAAGACCACTGGAGCTACGTCTCTCCTCTGTGTGCTCCGTCCTCAGTAGTCACTTGTCAGTTTGCTGACTCCCTGTGACGTCACCCGACTTCCGGTTTACGGACCTTGAACGCTAGGTCTCATCCACTGTGCTCCACGCTGCAGCTCAGAACGCCTCTCTCCCACAAACTACTCCTTTCAAACCCCGCTCACTGAATCACCACTGAGTCAGCCTGTTTAGTCCCTCTGGAGGTGAGTTATATCCTGGACATTAGTTTTCAGCAAATTCCATTACAAACCTGATAACTATATCTTGCTGTAATTATCCTATAGTATACATGCATGTTAGTTTAACTGCAGTATCTAGATGTCTTACACGGATGTATTCAATTACTCATTAAGGGGGAAATGCAAATTATCACAGTATACAGTTGTATTAACAGGATATTTTATAATAAAGCCACTCACTCAGATTATATGTAAATTTTCACAGATTAAACCTTACTATAATCCAATGTGAGACAAACTCTAAATTACAGAATTGTTTAACTTAATTTTGATGATAATTATAGCTTTCATCTAAAATACTCTTAGTGTGTGTTACAGAATACCAAGCCCAATAAAGTATGCTGAACCCAGCTGATCTACAGGCTCATGTCATGGAGCTCTCCCATAAAGTAGGCCAATTAACATAGGGTCTCAGAAAACTTCAGGTCAAAAACCTAGCACGAAGAAATATTATAAAAGAAGGTAAACAACAGAGAATGAGAAGCACAAAAAGCTGCAGCTAGTAAATTTGTTTATTGGACACAAATCCAAGTGATCAATACAAAAGTAAAGTGAGGGAGGGTAAATACCCTCGGATAAAAATGCAGAGAATCGAATACACCAAAGAGCTAACAATTAGAACGGCTTACGTGTTTCGGCCTAAGCCTTACTCATAGCCAAACATAAAACACAAGTGAATCTACAGTGCTTTAAAAATCATAGCCCTTGCAGCGGTTGGTCACCGGGATTCCACCTTCTGATTACCGCGACCAATCCGGAGCTTTATTTTGACCCGTCCACTCCAGTGGCAAGAGTCGAGCCCAACACACACACCCTTTGGTTACGAGTAACATACTAACTTCCGTATTCTCAAGTAAACACCAAATAGGTGTGTCTATGAATGTCATTCATAACCAAAGGGGAAGAAAAAGCAAATTATGTACGTATAGTATCATGATGATTAACATATATATATATATATATATATATATATATATATATATATATAGGTCCAGGAAACTGATTCATACAGTTGAACACAGTACTTTTCCCAAATATCCTAGACAAGATACAGCAAGTATTGTGGCAAGTACAAAAATAGTGGTAACAAGTAGGGTTACATATTAGACGGAAAGGTATTGAAAATACTTAAATAAATATATATATAACTCAATACAGGAGAAAAAAAATTAAATTATGGGGATTCCTACTCAAAACCCCCAATGAGATACACTGGAAGCAAAAGAGTTCATACATAGGAGCCTGTGGTCTACACAGGAGCCTGTGGGGGTTTTGAGTAGGAATCCCCATAATTTAATTTTTTTATCTCCTGTATTGAGTTATATATATATTTATTTATGTATTTTGAATACCTTTCCATCTAATATGTAACCCTACTTGTTACCACTATTTTTGTACTTGCAACAATACTTGCTGTATTTTGTCTAGGATATTTGGGAAAAGAACTGTGTTCAACTGTATGAATCAGCAATATGCTTATCGACATTTGATTTTGTTGTCTACTGTTACATTATATGAGTACCGCCCATATGAGCCCTAGATTTAGAGTTTTGAATATGAATTTATTTATTTATACATTTATTTGTATTCCATCTACCCTAGTTTCTGTCTCGAGCTCAATCTAAGAAACCAGCCTATTTGTCACTGTCTTTATATTCTGTTGATGATGTAAACATTAATTGTGCTTATTGAGGCTGTCAAATGCTTGCGGAACAGTTTCCGGGACCTGTATATATATATATGTTAATCACCCTGATACTATATGTACATGATTCGCTTTTTCTTCCCCTTTGGTTATGAATGACATTCACAGACACACCTATTTGGTGTTTACTTGAGAATACGGAAGTTAGTATGTTACTCGTAACCAAAGGGGGTGTGTGTTGGGCTCGACTCTTGCCATTGGAGTGGGCGGGTCAAAATAAAGCTCCGAATTGGTTGCGGTAATCAGAGGGTGGAATCCCGGCGACCAACCGCTGCAAGGGCTATGATTTTTAAAGCACTGTAGATTCACTTGTGTTTTATGTTTGGCTATGAGTAAGGCTTAGGCCAAAACGTGTAAGCCTTTCTAATTGTTAGCTCTTTGGTGTATTTGATTCTCTGCATTTTTACCCGAGGGTATTTACCCTCCCTCACTTTACTTTTGTATTGATCACTTGGATTTGTGTCCAATAAATAAATTTACTAGCTGCAGCTTTTTGTGCTTCTCATTCTCTTTTGTTTACCTGAATTTCTATGGCCTGAGTGAGCACGAAGCACACGGCTAAAGGCTGCAGGCTTAGTTGATTGGAGGGCACATAGGAGGTGGGACCGAAGTTTGCCTGGATTGTACAGCGGGCTGATGCACAACTGACACTGCATCCCAGGTATTGAAGTTTGTCTGCCTTTGGAGAGCTGCATGGAATAAAAGGTATGTGCATATTCGCTTCTGGGCAACTGTGTTACGACTATTTCATTTGAAACGATTCATGACTGTGTATGTCTTAGTAACCGGAAGGTCAGCTCCCTATGTCATTCATCTAACAGGGGGATTGAGGAACCCCGCTCAGTTTTATGAAAAACGCCCTGCTAACCAGGGGATGCTATAGTTGAGTGTATTGTTTGCATTTGGGATAACAGTGCTGGGATCTATCCGGCAGTTCGATACACTCACCACTGTGATTGTTTATTTACCCTGGACTGTATTTACACCTATTGTTTCGCTTTCCTCTGTTTGTGGATTATTATAAAAGAAGATCTCACCACTCCTCCAGATATTCCTGAACCACCAATCAGACCCCTGAAAAATGATCAGGTGATAGGAAGATGTTCAGGCAGTTCTACAATGCATATAAAATGTTTATCACTTTAAAACCTAAAACATTCTCTACTGAAAAGGTTAAGATCTTAACTATTATATCCTATTTAAGGGGAGAGCCCCGTGCATGGGCGGACTCACTCTATGAAGCAGATGACCCTATACTTAATTCTGTAGAAGAATTTTTCCAAGCCATGTCAAATTTATATGAAGACCCTCATAAACAATTGACTGCAGAGAATACCCTACGTAGTCTGTAACAAAACAAAAGACACGTAGAGGACTACATCTCAGAATTCAAAATTTGGCAAAAAGACACCCAATGGAACCAAATTTCATTAAAAAATCAATTCAGACTAGGTCTTTCCGACCCAATAAAAGATGAATTGGTCAGAATTGATCTCCCCGACTCCCTAAAGGCCTTTATGGCCCTTACTATTAAAATAGACAGGAGAATAAGAGAGAGAAAACTAGAAAAACAGACTTATGACACTACATTCAGACATTACCAACCAAGACCTGTGACACATAGTACTAAAGGTAATGGAGAAGCCATGGAAATCGGGTTTATCAAGGGGCCGTTATCGCCTGAAGAAAAAAATCATTGTAAGGAAAATGCACTTTGTTTGTACTGTGCCTCCAAGGATCATTCAGTCAATGACTGTCCGTCCCTGAAAAGGCAAAAATCTGGTGAGTCAATTTGTACTTTACATAATATTACTCTTTCTACCCATAACCCAACATACTTACTAGTTGCCATCTCGTTACAGTGGGAAAGACATCGACTAAAACTTGAGGCAGTTGTGGACTCTGGGGCTTATGCTAACTATATAGATATATCAATAGTTAAAACCAATAAAATACCGCTTGTTGAAAAGAAACATCCAGTATCAGTGCGTTTAATTGACGGTAATAGTCTCACCAATGGTCCTATCACACATCAAACAATACCTATACTTGTTAATGTTCACAATTGCCATCAAGAGTTCATCTCATTTGATATCATAACCTCCCCCATATTTCCACTTATTTTAGGCCTACATTGGTTAAGACAACACCAACCTCTGGTACATTGGAAGCAAAACAGAATAGAATTTACATCACCATATTGTAAGTCAACATGTTTACTTCCTCAAACTATACTTCACATCAACCAAGATAGTGACTAAATTCCTCAACAGTACAAAGATTTATCACTGGTCTTTGATAAAATAGAGGCAGAATCTTTTCAACCACATAGAGAATACGACTGCCCTATAAAGCTTATACCAGGGTCAGATATCCCATATGGACATATCTTCCCTCTATCACAAACTGAATTAATAAGACTAAAGGAATATATCACTGAAAACCTTAGGAAGGGATTCATAAGGCCATCCACCTCCCCAGCCGGTGCCGGCATATTGTTTGTCACCAATAAAGACAAAACCATTAGGCCTATCGTGGATTACCGTGAACTCAATAAACGCACTGTTAAAGATTGTTATCCTTTGCCACTCATCCCTGAGCTTATAGAGAGATTGAATGGGTCATCTATTTTTACCAAACTTGACCTTAGAGGTGCGTACAATCTTATCCGTATGCGCTCGGGGGATGAATGGTTAATGTCGTTCCGTACCCGATACAGTCTTTTTGAATACACGGTAATGCCATTTGGGCTTTGTAATGCCCCAGCAACGTTTCAGCGTTACATCAATGATATATTCTGTGATCTTTTAGACACCTTTATTGTGATATATCTTGATGATATCCTTATTTTCTCTAACACACTTACTGAACATGTTAAACATGTAAGAACAGTTCTATCATGTTTTCAAGCACATAAACTCTATGTCAAGCCAGAAATATGTATTTTTTACAGTAAAGACATCACCTTTTTAGGGTATCACATCTCATCAAAGGGAATCAAAATGGAAGATTCCAAGGTTAAAGTAATAGTAGAGTGGCCCATACCCCAGAGTAAAAAACATGTACAGAAATTCCTAGGATTTTTTAATTTCTACCAGAAATTCATCAAAGGGTTCTCCCATATTACTAAACCCCTTACCAACCTTACTAAAAGTAATACACCTTTTGTTTGGAATAACTCAGCTAATGAAGCCTTTAATTATCTCAAAAAAGCATTCATCACTGCTCCCATTCTTGCATATCCAGACCCTCAGCTCAGTACACCCTTGAGGTAGATGCATCCGAGTATGCAGTGGAAGCTGTACTCTCGCAAAGATCTACAACCACCAGTCACTTACACCCAGTAGCATTTTTCTCTCAAGTCCTTTCACCATCCGAGCTTAATTACCATATCGGTGAGAAGGAATTACTTGCCATGAAAAGTGACTTGGTTAATTGGAGACACCTATTGGAGGGGACCATTGAACCAATCATTATATACACTGATCACCGGAATTTGCAGTACCTTAAAACTAACCGTACTCTTACATCTAGACAGGTTAGGTGGAGTCTGTTCTTCTCAAGGTTTAATTACATCATAACCTACAGGTCATCCTCCATGAATACAAAAGCAGACATTTTATCCAGATTACCCCCAAAACCTAATCCATTACCGCACAAAGGAACTCTTGTTCCCCCAGAATGTACTATAGGCAGTATCATAGATCTCACACAGCAACTAAAAAACGAACAAGCTACTGACAATTCTAAACAAGCATATAACCTGTCTTACCATCATGATGGAATACTCTACCATCAGGAAAAGGTTTATATTTCCCCAAACTTGAGAATCAAAATTCTTGAGCTAGTACACGACTCAAAACTATCTGGACACCCAGGTGTCAACAAAACCCATCAATTGCTCAAAAGGTTATATTGGTGGGCAAGAAAGTTTCAAGATGTTCAGAATCACATATCAACCTGTAAAACTTGCACTACATGTAAAATTGACAGGAAACATCCTCCATGATATCTACTTTCTCTTCCCATACCCAAAAGGCCATGGAGTGAGATTGCAATTGATTTTATTGTTGAACTCCCCAAATCTGATGGAAATAACACAATCATGGTCATAGTCGATCTTTTCACGAAAATGTCACATTTCGTCCCTTTCCATAAGCTTCCCAGCAGTATGGAAACTGTGACTTTATTTCTGGATAATGTAATTAAATTACATGGAATCCCATCATCCATAACTACGGATAGAGGGACCCAATTTACCTCTAGACTTTGGAGACAACTTTGTAACTCCCTTGGTATCGATCAAAGGCTATCATCTGCCTTTCACCCCCAATCCAATGGGCAGACTGTACGTACTAACCAGTGGTTGAATGAGTACATCCATTGTTTCTCCACCCAGCAGCAAGATAACTGGACCCAATTAATATCTGTAGCTGAATTCGCACACAACAACACATATCACACCTCCATAAAAGAGACGCCTTTCCATGCCAATTATGGTTTTCATCCTTCGTTTCACTTATTCCCCGATAGACAAAGTGATTGTCCTATAATCAATGACTTTACTAATACCATTTCAGAGACCTTCTCTTTGCTTTCGGAGAATATCAAAAAGGCTCAATTGCATCATAAATATTACTATAACCTCAGACTCAGGGCTTCCCCTACTTATAATCCTGGAGACCTGGTCTGGCTCTCCACAAGAAATCTCCATCTTACTGTACCTAGCCGAAAGTTTAACGAAAACGCTGTGACACTTACTTTACCCGCTCAATATAAAATACACCTGACTTTTCACGTCTCCCTTCTTAAGCCCTACCAGGCACTAAGAAACCACCAAACATCTTCTGTGGATGACCCACCTTTGACACCAGATGTTGAATATCAGGTTGAGAACATCCTTGACTCTAGAAAAGTGTCTGGTAGACTTCAATACCTAATACATTGGAATGGTTACTCTAATGAGGAGGATTCTTGGGAGCCATTGGTTAACCTCTCAGCCCCTAGGTTGGTGTCTTTGTTTCATCATCGTCACCCCAATAGACCTCGACCCTGAACCACGGAGTGGTTCCTTTTTAAGGGGGTGCTCTGTCACATTCTGTGTATACCCCTTTTAGGGGCGTCTCCTAACTTCACATTGCTTCGATATATAGGAGCAGTTAACCTTCAATACCTTGCTTGGTATTGAAGTTTACATGCTTCCTTTCTTAGCCTATCCAAGACCACTGGAGCTACGTCTCTCCTCTGTGTGCTCTGTCCTCAGCAGCTGCTTGTCAGTTCGCTGACTCCCTGTGACGTCACCCGACTTCAGGTTTACGGACCTGAACGCTGCGTCTCATCCACTGTGCTCCACGCTGCAGTACAGAACGTGAGTTATATCCTGGACATTAGTTTTCAGACGAATTCCATTACAAACCTGATAACTATATCTTGCTGTAATTATCCTGTGGTATACATGCATGTTAGTTTAACTGCAGTATCTAGATGTCTTACACGGATGTATTCAATTACTCATTAAGGGGGAAATGCAAATTATCACAGTATACAGTCGTATTAACAGGATATCTTATAATAAAGCCACTCACTCAGATTATATGTAAATTTTCACAGATTAAACCTTACTATAATCCATTGTGAGACAAACTCTAAATTACAGAATTGTTTAACTTAATTTTGATGATAATTATAGCTTTCATCTACACAATTTGATCAGTTCTGTAAAATCAATGAAAAAAATCTACCCATATTGATGGGGACAAGAAACTGAGGAACACTGTGGAGGGGGGTTGCATGTTTGTTGCCAAAAGGGGTGCCACACTAGGCAACATACTATCACCAAGCCTGCTCAAAGATGGTGATTCTTATAGTTCATGGTTGCATAGAAATGGAACTTACAGGTGCGGGAGACGTACGTGTGCTTCATGTGACCACGTTAAAATTGGTAAGACATTCACCTCCTTCCATTCTGGTGAGATTTTTGACACAAAAGGTTGCATCAACTGTAAAAGTACATTCATCATCTACTTGGTTGAATGTACATAGTGTTCTAAGTGCTATGTAGGCAGGACTAATCGAGAAGTAGGGACGCGTATTAGTGATGTCGCGAACCTAAAAATTTTGGTTCGCGAACGGCGGACTCGAACTTCTGCAACTGTTCGCGAACCGCCATTGATTTCAATAGGCAGGCGAACTTTAAAACCAACAGGGACTCTTTCTGGCCACAATAGTGATGGAAAAGTTGTTTCAAGGGGACTAACACCTGGACTGTGGCATGCCGGAGGGGGATCCATAGCAAAACTCCCATGGAAAATTACATAGTTGATGCAGAGTCTGGTTTTAAGCCATAAAGAGCATAAATCACTTAACATTTCTAAATAGTTTGGAATAATGTGCTTTAAAACATCAGGTATGATGTTGTATCGATCATGTAATGTAAGGGTTACGCCCGCTTCACAGTGACAGATCAAACTCCCTATTTAAAGGTACAGTCTACACCAGAATTTTTATTGTTTTAAAAGATAGATAATCCCTTTATTACCCATTTCCCAGTTTTGCATAACTAACACATTTATAATAATATACTTTTAACCTCTGTGATTATCTTGTATCTAAGCCTCTGCAAACTGCCCCTTTTTCAGTTTTTTTTTAAAATATTTACACTACTGTTACAACAGATATGAGTGGTGGCACTAGTTGGCAAGTGGGCCTGGCACACACGCTGGCAGGCAGGCAACTGCAATTAGATTACACTAGCAGACTGATGTTTCACAGTCAAAAAAGTTTTTTTTAAAAAATATTTACACTACTGTTACAACAGATATGAGTGGTGGCACTAGTTGGCAAGTGGGTCTGGCACACACGCTGGCAGGCAGGCAACTGCTATTAGATTACACTAGGAGACTGATGTTTCACAGTCAAAAAAGTTTTTTTTTTTAAATTTACACTACTGTTACAACAGATATGAGTGGTGGCACTGCAGGCAGGCAACTGCAATTAGATTACACTAGCAGACTGATGTTTCACAGGCAAAATTACACAGGCAAAAAAAAACGACTGATGTTCTAGCCCTAAAAAGGGCATTTTGGGGTGCTATCCAAACAGCAGAGATCAGATGAGTCCTTCAGGACTGTAGTGGACACTGAATACACTAGCCTAGCTATCAATTTCCCTAAAAAATCAGCAGCAGCTACACTGTCCCTCCTCTCACTAACAATGGAGGATCAGAATGAATCTAAAATGGCTGCTGCCCAGGAGCTGGGAGGGTCTGGGAGGGAGTGTCTGCTGCTGATTGGCTGTAATGTGTCTGCAGACTGTGAGATACAGGGTCAAAGTTTACTCAATGATGACGAATAGGGGGCGGATTGAACATCGCATATGTTAGCCCGCCGCTGCGAACGCGAACAAGCTATGTTTGCCGGGAACTATTCGCCGGCGAACAATTCGCGACATCCACTTTCCAGGCACTTTTTTTTAGAAATTCATAATCAGGATGTAAGGAGTTTTAAGTGGAGAGCAATTGAACAAATTAGAAGGCCTCCCCGGGGGGGGGGGGGGGTATGCTTGCTTATTGGTGGGTAAATAACGTTTTCTCTGCCTAAAGCTATATGCATACTTACTGACTGACTGTGCAACTGCTTCTGTACCTTATTTCATTATGCTTCATTGCTACAGGTCTTAACCTGGACTGCTTTGCACCACACGCTTTTTGTTGCGAATCCTGTATGCAAATTAACCAATTAACTGTGCAACTGCTCTGTGGATATCCTAACTAGCTTTTCCTAATTGCTTTTGGTGTATTTGGAGATATTTATCTCCATACCTTTTGTATTATTTGCCCTCATGATTCTCCTTCAGTAGGATAGCTCATTTGAATATTTTGTTAATATATATTGTGTGTGGTATTGGGATAATAATCCATGTTCAATAAATATATAATCTTCTTGAATATCTGAGCCTCCTGTGATTTGCTTGTATGCTTATATTTTTATAATTAATTATTTGTGAACTCCATGCACTAAGGTGACCTGAAAATATTGCATAGTTCAGGGAGCCTTTGTCTCATGGGCATTGTTTTGTACATCCTGTGAGCTGGATATTTAAAAAAAAAAAATAATAATAAAAATAAATAAATAAATATATATATACTGTATACACTCACCGGCCACTTTAATTAGCCAATCACATGGCAGCAACTCAATGCATTTAGGCATATAGACTGGTGAAGACGACTTGCTGAAGTTCAAACTGAGCATCAGAATGGGGAACAAAGGAGATTTAAGTGACTTTGAACGTGGCATGGTCTGAGTATTTAAAAAACTGCTGATCTACTGGGATTTTCACGCACAACCATCTCTAGGGTTTACAGAGAATGGTCGGAAAAAAAGAAAATATCCAATGAGCGGCACTTGTATGGACAAAAATGCCTTGTTGATGTCAGAGGTCAGAGGAGAAGGGGCAGACTGGTTCGAGATGATAGAAGGGCAACAGTAACTCAAATAACCACTTGTTACAACCAAGGTATGCAGAATACCATCTCTGAATGCACAACACGTCGAACCTTGAAGCAGATGGGCTACATGTCAGGGTTTTTTCCCTGTTGTGTTTGCCATGTGCTGCTGGCAGCCATTTTACTCACCTCTCTTCCTGACTGTGGTGCATTGTGGGTGATGCTGCTTATTTGCTGCACTTCCTTTTATGGCCAGACTGGTGTGCATCATCCATGTGAGACAGGATGCAGTCTCAGAATTGTGATGTCATCACTTTAAAGGGCCTCTGTTCAGTATGCTTTGCCTTTGCGTTGTCTCAGACCGGTTTGTGAGAGTTCCTGTGTATTACCTGGCTGCCTGACGTGGTTCCTGATCCCTGGCTTGTTCCTGACTCTGCTGTTTTCCTTGTTCCTGATTCCGGCTTGTCTGACTATTCGCTTTGGCTCCTGACTCGGCTCGTCTTACTACCAGCTCTGGTTTTTACTCCTGGCTTGTTATTTGACTTGTGGACTTTTTATTATTTTTTGCTATTAATAAAGGTGTGATTATTTTTGAACTTCTCGTCTCAGTCTGATTCCTGGCACCCTGACATTACGCAAAGGCCATGAATCCTGATGGTGCTAATAATCCACCTTTACCTGCCATCATTTCCAGGATGGATGAACAGGATCACCGCTTGGATCAATTTGCACTAGCCCTGCAAACCCTGCTGACTCGCACTGCACATTTGGACCAAAGTGTTCCGCAAGTTATGGCTGCTCCTGTTTCCGCTGCTGCACCTATGCCTACCAGGAGCATGTCTGGTTCTGCACCTCTACCTCAGCGATATGAAGGCGATCCTATTCAATGCAGAGGGTTTTAGAACCAGGTGGGCATTTACTTTGAGATGTTACCTCAAGTGTTTCCCTTTGACAGAGCTAAGGTGGGATTTCTCATCTCGTTACTCTCTGACACAGCTCTTGCCTGGGCTAATCCCTTGTGGGAGACTAAAAAACCTGTGATTTCAAATTGCCCTGAATTTGTGGCCTCCTTTCGAAGGGTATTTGATGTTCCAGCTCGCTCCTCCTCTGCTGCTAAACGACTCATGTCCATTCATCAAGGTACAAGATCTGTTGCTCAGTATGCTATTGAGTTCCGTACCGCAGAGGTAGGTTGGAACAATGAAGCCCTTGTTGCCGCCTTCTTTCATGGGCTCTCTGATGCGATTAAAGACGAAGTTGCTGCCAGAGATTTACCAGAGGATCACGAGGCATTGGTGTCTTTTTTGATCCTAACTGACATCAGACTCAGAGAGAGGCCCTCTTTCAAGGAGCGCTTGCGGAAGCCTCCTGTTCCGTTGTCTCCTACGTGTTCATTCCCAACCATGCCTCCCTCTCCTCCCATGCCTCCTGGTCCCGAGTCACCAGGTACTGCTGAGCCGATGCAGCTGGGATTCACACATCTCTCCACGGCAGAGAGGGCTTTTAGGAGGAGGGAGGTGCTCTGCCTCTATTGTGGGTTACAGGGCCACCTTTTGAAGTCTTGTCCTACACGGCCGGGAAACACTCACACCTAAGGTCCTGTCGGGGGCAGACCTTGGGTGGTTTATCCTCGTCCCCGGAACCGCTTAAGGAGAAACCTTTGCTCACGGTTGTCCTTTCCTGGGTGGACTCCTCCATAGTCACTTACGCTCTTGTTGACTCCGGTGCTGCGGGCTATTTCATTGACAGTGCATTTGTATCAAAGCACTCCATTCCTGTTTTGCCTCCGTCCGTTCAGCTTGCTATTGAGGCCATTGATGGCAGGCCCCTTCAGCCCGCACTCGTTACTCATGAAACTGCACCGTTGTCCATGGCTGTTGGGGCTCTCCATTTTGAAACCCTCCAGTTCCAGGTGATAAACTCTCCGCATTTTCCAGTTATCCTGGGTTATCCCTGGCTCCAAAAGCACAATCCCAGTCTCGACTGGCGCAGGTCCGAAATTTTGTTGTGGTCCCCGCAATGTATTTACAATTGTCTTTGGAAACCAGCTAAAGTCTTGTGCACTTCTTCGGTATCTCAATTGCCAGAGGAGTACCGAGAGTTCCTAGACTTGTTTGACAAGGTGAGTGTCGGTACGTTACCTCCTCACCGGTCTTACGATTGTGCCATAGACCTGCAACCCGGAGCCATTCCTCCTCGGGGTGGGGTGTACCCTCTGTCTGTTGCAGAGCATTGTGCTATGGAGGAGTATGTTGCCGATGCTCTGTCACGGGGGATCATCCACAAATCCTGCTCTCCTGCAGGGGCTGGCTTCGTCTTTGTGAAGAAAAAGGGTGGCGAGTTAAGACCATGTATCGATTATAGGGGTCTTAATCATCTTACCATTAAGAATGCTTACCCTATTCCGCTTATTACGGAACTCTTTGACCGCCTCAAGGGATCTACGGTCTTTACTAAACTTGATTTGAGAGGAGCGTACAATCTCGTTAGGATTAAGGAGGGTCATGAATGGAAAAACATTATTTATGTAAGAACTTACCTGATAAATTCATTTCTTTCATATTGGCAAGAGTCCATGAGCTAGTGACGTATGGGATATACATTCCTACCAGGAGGGGCAAAGTTTCCCAAACCTCAAAATGCCTATAAATACACCCCTCACCACACCCACAATTCAGTTTAACGAATAGCCAAGAAGTGGGGTGATAAAAAAGGAGTGAAAGCATCAACAAGGAATTGGAATAATTGTGCTTTATACAAAAAAATCATAACCAAAAAAAAGGGTGGGTCTCATGGACTCTTGCCAATATGAAAGAAATGAATTTATCAGGTAAGTTCTTACATAAATTATGTTTTCTTTCATGTAATTGGCAAGAGTCCATGAGCTAGTGACGTATGGGATAGCAAATACCCAAGATGTGGAACTCCACGCAAGAGTCACTAGAGAGGGAGGGATAAAATAAAGACAGCCAATTACGCTGAAAAAACAATCCACAACCCATAATCTTTATAATGAAAAAAACTGACATTATAAGCAGAAGAATCAGACTGAAACAGCTGCCTGAAGTACTTTTCTACCAAAAACTGCTTCTGAAGAAGAAAAAACATCAAAATGGTAGAATTTAGTAAAAGTATGCAAAGAAGACCAAGTTGCTGCTTTGCAAATCTGATCAACAGAAGCTTCATTCTTAAAAGCCCAGGAAGTAGAAACTGACCTAGTAGAATGAGCCGTAATCCTTTGAGGCGGGGATTTACCCGACTCCAAATAAGCATGATGAATCAAAAGCTTTAACCAAGACGCCAAAGAAATGGCAGAAGCCTTCTGACCTTTCCTAAAACCAGAAAAGATAACAAATAGACTAGAAGTCTTACTGAAATCTTAGTAGCTTCAACATAATATTTCAAAACTCTGACCACATCCAAAGAATGTAAGGATATTTCCAAAGAATTCTTAGGATTTAGGACACAAGGAAGGAACAATAATTCCTCTATTAATGTTGTTAGAATTCACATCTTGAGGTAAAAATTTAAATAAAGACAGCAAAAGCCGCCTTATCCTGATGAAAAATCAGAAAAGGAGACTCGCAAGAAAAAGCAGATAATTCAAAAACTCTTCTAGCAGAAGAGATGGCCAAAAGGAATAATACTTTCCATGAAAGTAATTTAATGTCCAAAGAATGCATATGCTGAAACGGAAGAGCCTGTTAAGCCCTCAGAACCAAATTAAGACTCCAAGGAGGAGAAATTGGCTTAATGATAGGCTTGATACAAACCAAAGCCTGAACAAAACAATGAATATCAGAAAAATTAGCAATATTTTCTGTGAAACAGCACAGAAAGAGCAGAGATTTGTCCTTTCAAGGAACTTGCAGACAAAACCTTATGAAGAAACTATAAAATCCTAGGAATTCTAAAAGAATGCCAAGAGAAATTATGAGAAGAGCATCATAAGATGTAAGTCTTCCAAACTCGATAATAAATCTTTCTAGACACAGATTTACGAACCTGCAACATAGTATTAATCACTGAGTCAGAGAAACCTCTATGACTAAGCACTAAGCGTTTTAATTTCCATACCATCAAATTTAATAATTTGATTTCCTGACAGAAAAAAATGAATCTTAAGGTCTGGCCTAAATGGAAGTGACCAAGGTTGGCAACTGGACATCCGAACAAGAACCATATACCAAAACCTGAGCGGCCATGCTGGAGCCACCAGCAGCACAAACGATTGCTCCATGATGATTTTGAAAAATCACTCTTAAAAAGAAGAACCAGAAGGAGCAAAAATATAGGCAGATTGATAACTCCAAGGAAGTGTCAATGCATACACTGCTTCCGCCTGAGGATCCCCGGACCTGAATAGGTACCTGGGAAGTTTTCTTGTTTAGATGAGATGCCATCAGAACTATTACTGGAAAACCTCACATCTGAACAATTTGAAAAAACACATCTGGGTAAAGAGACCATTCTCCCAGATGTAAAGCTTGATTGACAGAGATAATCCGCTTCCCAATTGTTTAAACCTGGGATATGGACCGCAGAAATTAGACAGGAGCTGGATTTAGCCCAAGCAAGTATCCGAGATACTTCTTTCACAGCCTAAGGACTGAGAGTCCCACCTTGATGATTGACATACGCCACAGTTGTGACATTGTCTGTCAGAAAAACAATAACGTCTCTCTCTTCAAAAAGAATCCAAAACTGACGAACTCTGAGAATGCACAGCGTTCCAAAATATTGAATGGTAATCTCGCCTCCTGAGATTTCCAAACCCCTTGTGCTGACAGAGATCCCCAGACAGCCTCCCAACCTAAAAGACTCGCATCTGTAGTGATCAAGGTCCAGGTTGGATGAATCGAAGAGACCCGTAGAACTAAATGATGGTGATCTAACCACCAAGTCAAAGATAGTTGAACATTGGAATTCAAAGATATTAAAAATGATATCCTAGAATCCCTGCACCATTAATTCAGCATAAAAAACTGGAAAGGTTTCATATGAAAATGAGCAAAGGGAATCTAATCCAGTGCTGCAGCCATGAGGCCTAAAACTTCCATGCATATAGCTACTGAAGGAAATAATAGAGACTGAAGGTTCCGACAAACTGAACCCAATATAACTGTCTCCTGTCTGTTAGAGACAAAGACATTGACACAATCTATCTGGAAACCTAAAATAGGTGACCCTTGTCTGAGCAACCAAGGATCTTTTGATAAAAAGATCCTCCAACCATGTCTTAGAAGAAACAACAAAAGTTGAATCGTATGAGATTCTGGAGAACGAAAAGACTGAACCAGTACCACGAGATCGTCCAAATAAGGAAACACTGAGAACCTTGAAAAGATTCTCAGAGCTGTCGCTAGACCAGAAGGAAAAGCAACAAATTGTTAATGCTTGTCAAAAAAAAGAGAATCTCAGAAAATGAAAATAATCTGAATGAAAACAGAAGAAGAAGATATGCATTTATTGTATCTATTGTAAACAAATAATAAATGCAAACAAACAGCTCGGGCTGTGCAATTCAGTATGAGGATCAAAAGCACAAAATGATGTAAAGTAAGCAGCACAATGTATCTATGCGTGCTAGCTAAAACAATGTATCGCTTTATCCAATTGTGAAACAATTATAGTAAACCTGTGTTGAACTGTGGCAATTGAATACAAGAACCGTTAACCCCTTACATTCGCAAGACTCATCTTTGTAAACAAAACATAAGCCAGATAATTCTAGCAAATATGAAAACGTGTAACAAACTCACTTAATTCTGAGAATGATATCCGATGTCAGATGAGATCCAGGAAAACGGAACTGTTATATCCACTTTCAGTAGTGCAATTTGTTGCAGCAGTCACAGATACTGCCTGTGTTCATAGCAGCATCCCGGCTTGTTCCACAGGTGTTGGGCAGGGCTCCCCTGCTAAGCCCTCGTTTGTAGTAATGAGTAAACAGAAATTTCTTTCCAACACCTCTGAGTGAAAAAATAAAGCCCAATAATCGAAAAAACAGTAAGGCTGATGAAATAAGTGTTAAAACTTCACCTTTTATTGAAATTCCGTGAGTAAAAAGACAAAGGCACAGCACACAGACTAGACTACCGCTGACGCGTTTCCTGCCCTATTGGGCACTTCATCAGAGCTACCTAACAGGTGTGTAAGGACTCCTTAAAAACAGGATATGAGCCCTACACACCTGCTGCATAATTAATTATAACAACAAAAAATTGTATTGTGAAATAAACATCCGATCAAACGTGAAATATAATAATAAACATTATGCATAACAAATAAACTTGAAAAAATTGATCATAAACAAAAAAATATATACATTATTACATACTAAGACATATGCTTTCATA
Organism: Bombina bombina; assembly: GCF_027579735.1. NCBI lineage: Eukaryota > Metazoa > Chordata > Amphibia > Anura > Bombinatoridae > Bombina > Bombina bombina. The sequence goes on from NC_069501.1 coordinate 230,551,984, forward strand.
TAAAATTGTATCATTTAGTAAGCACATTAAAAACGATAGTATAATTCTGCTTGTGGGCGATAACGATTCTTACTATAACTTAATACATGAATATCTGTCAAATACTTCCCAGTTTACTGTGGTTGGTATACACATATTGAGAACAATTGATATGAAAATATAAGTATATAAAGAGAGATTTGATATTCTAATAAACCTTAGTTAAAGCAGGATGTAAAATATATTCAGGTATTGAGAAAAACACGGAGAGCAAAAGCAGTTACATGTGCCAACGTGTATTATATTATATAAAAGTCAAATGCCACAGAGTATAAACACATTGCAAAGACATAAAACTGCCTGCTCACCGTGAAACCAAACATGAATGATATATTACTATGCATTTGTATAATCTAGGCTATTTAGATCTATTATAAAATCCAGATCCTAGATGTATATATAGAAAAAAATAAATGAATATTGAAACAATGAGGGCATTAAAAAAAACAAGAAGATATAATACTAAGGATACATGATTCCATAATCTACGTATTATCAATAAACAATTTGATGTCACTTATTTTATTAATACCAAAAGGAGCACCAGTTTTCAAGGTATGTATCCAATAGACTTCTCGTTTACTGAGTGCTGCATATCTATTCCCACCTCTGGGTCCTAGTTTAACCACCTCAATCCCTTGAAATGTAAAACCAGCTGAACTAATTCCATGTGAAGCAAAGTGCTTAGCCACAGGGGTTTTAGGAATTTCTGCCTCCAGAGAAAGTAAGTGCTCTCTTATACGGTCTTTGAGCATTCTTGATGTTAACCCTGTATATTGAAAATTACAGGACCTACAGGTCAAAAGATATATGACAAAAGTGGAAGTGCAAGAAATATGCTCTTTAATCTTGAATGTTTGACCTGTACAAGTAGAGGTAAAAGTATCCCCACATGTAACATATCCGCAACTCTTACAAGGTCTAACATTGCATTTATAGAAACCTGGTTTCGATGTTAACCAACTTGTCGACTGTATAGAATGTGAGCTCTTCTTGCTAAAATCCTTTCTAACCATATCACCTATGGTTTTAGCTTTGCGAGAGATAAAATTACATTTGCTAGAGATGTGTTTTAGATCTGAATCCCTATCTAAAATAGGTAATCTATTCCTAATAATATTACTGATGTTATCAAATTGTCTGCTGTAAGATGTAATAAAATTCACACCATCTTTTATTCCGATATCTTTAACCTTATCTTTCAATAAACTATTTCTATCAAAGTTACTCACTTGTTCCGATATCTTCAACAAACTTTGTTCATCATAACCTCTCTCTTTTAGTCTAACAGTCAGATCTGCTGCATGTTTCTTATAACTCTCTATATTGCTACAGTTCCTCCGTAATCTGATATATTGACCCTTTGGTATCCCCTTTTTTAAATGAAATGGATGGCAAGAGTCTGCTCTGAGAATAGTATTCCCCGAGATCTCTTTCCTAAAGACCTCAGTGACAATGCCCTCCGTACTGTGACTAAGTCTAACATCTAAAAATGGTATGCCATCCTTGGAATGACTAAATGTAAATTTTAGGTTAGCATCATTCTGATTTAAATATTCCACAAATTCATCTAGGATTTTATTGTCTCCACTCCATAATAAAAGCATATCATCTATAAAGCGTGTATAATAGGTGATATGCTTTTTAAAAGGATTTGCAACATTGAATAATTTTTTATCCTCAAATTCAGCTAAATAGAGATTAGCATACGACGGGGCAAATTTAGCCCCCATCGCAGTGCCTCTCTGCTGTAAAAAATACATGCCATCAAAAATAAAATAATTATGATGTAGCAAGAAACTGGTTACTTGTAACATAAAGTCAATTAGGCCTGAATCATAATTCGAGTATTTTGACAGCATAGCTTTCATAGCTAATAAGCCTTGATCATGTGGTATACATGAATACAAAGATACAGTGTCTATCGTTACAAAGTTACAATCTGTATCACATTTGCATTCATGTAGAGACCTGATCAGGTGTTTGGTGTCACGTAAGAAACCTGGCAAAGACTGGACAACTGGCTGTAATTGTGCATCCAACCATTCCCCCAACCTTTCCCCCAGAGAGCCAATGGCAGATATAATAGGTCTCCCTGGGGGATTGGTTAAGCTTTTATGTACTTTTGGTAGGAACTTGAAAATTGGGATTCTAGGGTGTTCTACAAATAATGTATCACAGACACTGTTGGTGAAAATATTTCTTTCTTTACCATCATCTAACAAAGAAGAAAGTTCCCTTTGAAATTTAGCTGTAGGATTAAAGGTTAATTTTTTATAAGTATCAGTGTCATTCAGCTGTCTCATTGCTTCCTTAAGATACTGTTCCTTATTTAAAACAACAATTGAACCTCCCTTATCAGAATCCACTACCACTAGATCTTTATTATTGGTTATTTTTTTCAAAGCATTCCATTCCTTCTTATTTAAGTTTCTATGTTTGTTTGAATTACTTTTTAAATTCTTCTCAGCTAGTTCTGTTAAATCCTGCTCCACTATGGCATGAAAAACCTCTATGAGGTCTGTACGAGAATTAACTGGATAAAAGGTACTTTTTTTAAAAATTTTTAACTACCTGTTGTTTGGTTTTATTTGTCTCATTCTCATTATCCATATTAAGATCACATAATGAAGCAATATCACATAATTCTGAGAAATTACATTTTTCATTCAAAGACATAGCTACTGGAGGATCTGGTGGACTCTCATCATTGCCCAATGTTGGGTCCTTGCTAAAATGTTTCTTTAATGTTATCTTACGGACAAATTTGTTCAAATCCATGATGGTGTCAAAAAGATTAAAGTCTTGTGTTGGTGAAAAGCCCAAGCCTTTAGATAATACCATTTTCTCAAATTCATTTAATGAGTGGTCCGAGAGGTTAATGATCTTTAGTTCTTGTAATTTTTGTTCTTCTTGAATTTCTGACGGCTTGGATACCTTGGTACCTGCGATGGAATAGGCACTTTGCTCATGTCTTCTGTTGGTAATGATGTTACTTCCCCGTTTTTTGGCCGTGCTCCCATCTCTTCTTCAGATCTTGATTTTGTTTTAATGGGTGTAGATGTCAACTTAGGTGTACTAGGAGCCACACTGTTTGTGCTCTCACTATGTGAGTCCATGGTATCCAAACTTGTAAAAGTGACCTTTTTGTTCTTTCCCATAGAAACTTAAATAAGAAGGAATGGAATGCTTTTAAAAAAATAACCAATAATAAAGATCTAGTGGTAGTGGATTCTGATAAGGGAGGTTCAATTGTTGTTTTAAATAAGGAACAGTATCTTAAGGAAGCAATGAGACAGCTGAATGACACTGATACTTATAAAAAATTAACCTTTAATCCTACAGCTAAATTTCAAAGGGAACTTTCTTCTTTGTTAGATGATGGTAAAGAAAGAAATATTTTCACCAACAGTGTCTGTGATACATTATTTGTAGAACACCCTAGAATCCCAATTTTCAAGTTCCTACCAAAAGTACATAAAAGCTTAACCAATCCCCCAGGGAGACCTATTATATCTGCCATTGGCTCTCTGGGGGAAAGGTTGGGGGAATGGTTGGATGCACAATTACAGCCAGTTGTCCAGTCTTTGCCAGGTTTCTTACGTGACACCAAACACCTGATCAGGTCTCTACATGAATGCAAATGTGATACAGATTGTAACTTTGTAACGATAGACGCTGTATCTTTGTATTCATGTATACCACATGATCAAGGCTTATTAGCTATGAAAGCTATGCTGTCAAAATACTCGAATTATGATTCAGGCCTAATTGACTTTATGTTACAAGTAACCAGTTTCTTGCTACATCATAATTATTTTATTTTTGATGGCATGTATTTTTTACAGCAGAGAGGCACTGCGATGGGGGCTAAATTTGCCCCGTCGTATGCTAATCTCTATTTAGCTGAATTTGAGGATAAAAAATTATTCAATGTTGCAAATCCTTTTAAAAAGCATATCACCTATTATACACGCTTTATAGATGATATGCTTTTATTATGGAGTGGAGACAATAAAATCCTAGATGAATTTGTGGAATATTTAAATCAGAATGATGCTAACCTAAAATTTACATTTAGTCATTCCAAGGATGGCATACCATTTTTAGATGTTAGACTTAGTCACAGTACGGAGGGCATTGTCACTGAGGTCTTTAGGAAAGAGATCTCGGGGAATACTATTCTCAGAGCAGACTCTTGCCATCCATTTCATTTAAAAAAGGGGATACCAAAGGGTCAATATATCAGATTACGGAGGAACTGTAGCAATATAGAGAGTTATAAGAAACATGCAGCAGATCTGACTGTTAGACTAAAAGAGAGAGGTTATGATGAACAAAGTTTGTTGAAGATATCGGAACAAGTGAGTAACTTTGATAGAAATAGTTTATTGAAAGATAAGGTTAAAGATATCGGAATAAAAGATGGTGTGAATTTTATTACATCTTACAGCAGACAATTTGATAACATCAGTAATATTATTAGGAATAGATTACCTATTTTAGATAGGGATTCAGATCTAAAACACATCTCTAGCAAATGTAATTTTATCTCTCGCAAAGCTAAAACCATAGGTGATATGGTTAGAAAGGATTTTAGCAAGAAGAGCTCACATTCTATACAGTCGACAAGTTGGTTAACATCGAAACCAGGTTTCTATAAATGCAATGTTAGACCTTGTAAGAGTTGCGGATATGTTACATGTGGGGATACTTTTACCTCTACTTGTACAGGTCAAACATTCAAGATTAAAGAGCATATTTCTTGCACTTCCACTTTTGTCATATATCTTTTGACCTGTAGGTCCTGTAATTTTCAATATACAGGGTTAACATCAAGAATGCTCAAAGACCGTATAAGAGAGCACTTACTTTCTCTGGAGGCAGAAATTCCTAAAACCCCTGTGGCTAAGCACTTTGCTTCACATGGAATTAGTTCAGCTGGTTTTACATTTCAAGGGATTGAGGTGGTTAAACTAGGACCCAGAGGTGGGAATAGATATGCAGCACTCAGTAAACGAGAAGTCTATTGGATACATACCTTGAAAACTGGTGCTCCTTTTGGTATTAATAAAATAAGTGACATCAAATTGTTTATTGATAATACGTAGATTATGGAATCATGTATCCTTAGTATTATATCTTCTTGTTTTTTTTAATGCCCTCATTGTTTCAATATTCATTTATTTTTTTCTATATATACATCTAGGATCTGGATTTTATAATAGATCTAAATAGCCTAGATTATACAAATGCATAGTAATATATCATTCATGTTTGGTTTCACGGTGAGCAGGCAGTTTTATGTCTTTGCAATGTGTTTATACTCTGTGGCATTTGACTTTTATATAATATAATACACGTTGGCACATGTAACTGCTTTTGCTCTCCGTGTTTTTCTCAATACCTGAATATATTTTACATCCTGCTTTAACTAAGGTTTATTAGAATATCAAATCTCTCTTTATATACTTATATTTTCATATCAATTGTTCTCAATATGTGTATACCAACCACAGTAAACTGGGAAGTATTTGACAGATATTCATGTATTAAGTTATAGTAAGAATCGTTATCGCCCACAAGCAGAATTATACTATCGTTTTTAATGTGCTTACTAAATGATACAATTTTATATGAAAGCATATGTCTTAGTATGTAATAATGTATATATTTTTTTGTTTATGATCAATTTTTTCAAGTTTATTTGTTATGCATAATGTTTATTATTATATTTCACGTTTGATCGGATGTTTATTTCACAATACAATTTTTTGTTGTTATAATTAATTATGCAGCAGGTGTGTAGGGCTCATATCCTGTTTTTAAGGAGTCCTTACACACCTGTTAGGTAGCTCTGATGAAGTGCCCAATAGGGCAGGAAACGCGTCAGCGGTAGTCTAGTCTGTGTGCTGTGCCTTTGTCTTTTTACTCACGGAATTTCAATAAAAGGTGAAGTTTTAACACTTATTTCATCAGCCTTACTGTTTTTTCGATTATTGGGCTTTATTTTTTCACTCAGAGGTGTTGGAAAGAAATTTCTGTAAACAAATAATACCCTTACTGACCAAAAAGGCAGAATAGACCATATAAACACCATTCTGAAAGAAGGAACTCTTATATGACAAATCAAAAAGATTTTCTATCTTTGAGACAATGAATAGTTTTGAACAAAACCCCAAACCCTGTTCCTGAAATGGAACTGGTATGAATACCCCAGATAACTCCAGGTCTGAGCAGCGTCTTGAGACCCCAACGGGTAACCAGCCGCGCCTCACAAGTGCCCAACACATACAGATCTGAAACATACTTCAGAAAAGTGTGAGCCTTTACTGGAATAGCTGGAATATGCTAGAGAGAAAAAAACTTCTCAAAGGCGGTTTTACTCTGAATCCTATTCAGTACCCCAATCTAAGAAGTTTGGACCGAATTGAACCAAACAAATTTAAAAAAGTCTTAACCTGCCCCTTAATCTGGAATAAAAAAAACGCACCTACATGCAAATTTGGGGGGCTGACTTTGATCTTTTAAATAGCTTAAATTCATTCCATGTTGAAGAAAGCTTCCAATTATAAATATGTTACTTGGGGAAGAATTAGGATTCCGTTCCTACTCTTAGAACTCAATCTTGAAGCAACAAAAAAACTCCCTTCCCCAGACTAACAGTTTGAAAAAATTGAATCCAATTGTGAACCAAATAATTGTTTACCTTGGAAAAAAGAAATATGGATTTTAGAAATCAAATTAGCATTCCAAGATTAAGTCACAAAGTTCTTTTAGCTAAAAATAGCTAAAGACATAGATTTAACCTCAATTGGGAAAATATAAAAAAAAATGACGACACAAATGAAATTATTAGCATGTTGATCAACTTAACAATGCTAAAACAAATCATAATCCGATACTTGTTGCACTAAAGTATCCAACCAGAAAGTTGAAGCATTTGCAACATCAGCCAAATAAATTGCAGGCCTAAGAAAAGGACCTGAAATAAAATATTTTTCCTTAAATAAGATACAAGGATTATACCTCATATGGTAAAACCAGTATAAGATTACAATTTCAACATGAGAGTGAGAAAAATTGGGGGAAGGGGGGGGGGGGAGGAAATCCCCATAATAGGGGGAATTTATGTGGTAATTCATATTCTATAGATTTTGAAGATATGTTAATAATTGCAATGATTATATCACGAAAAAATGGTTTGATGTCTTAAGATAAAGATTATCCTTTGCTATTTCAGTAGGTACTATGATAGATATGTTACAAATGCACCATTAGTTATTTAAGATGTTTATGCAAAGTCTAAATTATGTTCAGGAGTTATTCCTGAAATCTAAGTTTTGTTATTCTTGGTTTTTTGTTAAGTTGAAGTTTGTTATTTATTGCTATTTATGTATGGTCATTAAGGTCTCTGGAAGGAATGCAACAGTTAGTCAGACCAATAGGGAGCAATTCCACATAAAATCCTACAAGACTAGAGTATCCCACAGACAAATCTGATGCAGACAACTATTCTCTCACATAATGTGAGAGGTCTCAATACCAATGTAAAACGTAAGGTAGCTCTTAATCAATATATAAAACTGGGAGTGAAAATCATATTTCTACAAGAGACCCACTTTACACAAACCCTAATACCCAAATACTGGCACAAATATTTCCCCACTCACTACCACTCAACCACAGATAAAAAAAATTAGAGGTTTCTCTATCCTTATTCATTCATCCCTTCAGTTTGCAACTGAAGAGGTAATAACAGACCCAGAAGGCAGATATCTAATTGTCAGAGGGAGAATACAAGACACAAGGGTAACCCTTTGTAACATATACGCACCAAACGAACAGCAACACATATTTTTCGACAGATTTCACACCTTATCACCCAGTGGTCCCAGACCAGAACAATTCTGGCTGGTGATTTTAATATTACATTGACAGCTAAAACAGGAGACCCTGAGAAGAAAACCTCACATAAACAACTTAGGAAAAACTCCATAGCAAAAACAATAAAAGAAATGCTAGATACACATAATTTAGTTGACACTTGGGAAACTTTATTTGGCAACACTACAGACCACACTTACTACTCACATGCACATAACAAATACACCAGGCTGGATTATGTTATGGTGAGTCAGACTCTCATCCCAAACATCATAAATGCCCGCATACATACATCAGTGTGGTCTGACCACTCGGTGGTTCAAGTGGAGATGAGGGGTATAGTAAACCTCCATAGACAGAGATCCTGGACTTATGACCCGAACCTATTAGGAAGGGAATTCATCTACAAAGAAACACTTAAAAGCATGACAGAATACTGGCAAAAAAATGAAAACTCCACTACTAACCCGATTTTTACCTGGGCAGCACACAAACCTTATCTTAGGGGAATCCTGATTAAAGAAAAGGCGAAACTCACCAAACAAGCTAATAAAACCATAGACCAGCTACAGTTGGAGATTCAGTCTTTAGAAACACAACATAGGCAAACACACTCCCCTACCATATTTAGATTACTCCAAACTAAGAGAAAAGTACAGGAAAAAATCTTAAACGAATCAGCTATAAGAGCCATTCAGAGACTAAGGACCAATTACTTCATGTATTCAAATAAACCCGATAAATATCTAGCTAATAAGTTAAGAGAAAGGGTCAAGACATACTCTATCCCTGTTATACAACACGTGGACGGTTCAAAAACTATTAAACCAACAAGACATCTCAGACACCTTTGCCACATATTATGAAATTCTATATGATGGTCAGAAGGTCCAACACTCTAGTCAGACGAGAGACTTGTTAGCATCATTTCTACAACACACTGAACTTAAGGCAATTAGCCCATCCGATAAGGACACTCTAAACTGAGAAATCTCCACCCAGGAAATAATTACTGTCTTAAAAGAACTCAAGATAGGGAAAGCAGCTGGCCCAGATGGCCTACCCAGTGAATACTATAAACTCTTTAAACATGCACTAATCCCTCATCTCAAAGAATTTTGCAATAATGTAATGCAGGGAGTAGAGATTCCAGTGGACATACTCAGAGCCAAAATTATAGTGATCCCTAAACCAGGGAAAGACCCAACAAGATGCCAAAACTACAGACCAATCTCCCTTCTTAATCAGGATATAAAAATACTTACAAAAATTTTAGCCAACAGACTTAAACATATACTTCCAGATATAATACACCCAGATCAGGTGGGGTTCATTCAGGGAAGGGAGGCACCGGATAACATCAGGAGGACAATATATCTGACAGAATTCCTAGTGGCGGAGGGTACGCCTTCTCTGCTCCTATCGCTGGATGCGGAGAAGGCGTTCGACCGAGTGGACTGCCAATACATGTTTGCAGTTCTTTCCAAAATGGGGTTTGAGGGGGCTTTCGTACAAGCGATCAAGGGTTTATACTCTACACCTATGGCTACGGTTAGTGCAGCAGGGTATCAGTCGAGGCCTATAAAAATAATGAATGGTACTAGACAAGGTTGTCCTTTGTCCCCGCTCCTGTTTGCAATCTGTATAGAGCCACTAGCATCTCATATTAGATATTCAGGAGACATCAAGGGGGTCAATATAGGACAATCAGAATACAAATTATCGCTTTTTGCCGATGATGTGCTGCTGACGCTGACTAAACCTATGGGCTCTTTAACACATCTATATGGAATTCTGCAGGAATTCTCTAAAATATCAGGTTACAAAGTTAATCTAGATAAATGCGAAGCACTACCATTGTCGCTCCCCCCCCCCACACAAAAAAATTAATTGAGATTAATTTTAACATTACTTGGGTGAAAAACTCTATTTCATACCTAGGAACCAAAATTTCAGATTCATTTGATAAATTATACAATTTAAATTACATTCCATTATATAAGACTATAAGGAAAAATATCGGGAAATGGAAAGGAGGGGGCTTCTCCTGGTATGGTCGCCTATCAACCATTAAAATGAATATTTTCCCTAAGATATTATATTTATTTCGGGCCTTACCAATTAAGATTCCCTCTACAGATCTACAAAAATTACAATCCGATCTCCATTCCTTCCTCAGAGGCGATAGGAAAGCCAGAATAGCATCACAAATTCTTACCCAACACAGACAATTAGGAGGGGTAGGTCTACCTAATTTAGCTGACTACTATCAGGCATCACGACTCGCCCAGGCTACCCTCTTAAGTAAACAATCCAATAATGTTATATGGACAGAGATTGAAAGGGATATACATGGACAGGAATACTCGGATGATATCCTATGGAAGTGGGGTGGGAAGACACACCACAATAAGGTTCGACTTTCAGCCACTTTACACACTGTCTCTGTCTGGAAAACAGCGACCACAGGCCAGACTCTCATACCAACACACACCTGGGCCAAACCCTTAAGGCTTCTTATACCAAATGAGACTCAGAGATCTTTGGGGAAATGGGCGAACAAAGGGCTCTACAGAGTAGCAGACTTTTTACTGAAAGGACGTTTAATATTATATAACCAACTACAGGAAATCCTTCACCCCTATAAACTGCACTGGTATATTTACTTGCAAATATCATCAGCTCTGAATAGATACCTCATACAACATACAAGATGCCCAAAAACAAATTTAGAGAGACTCTGCATGTCACCAAATAGGGAGAAACACACAATCTCTAAACTGTATACAGATATTCAAGAAAGCAAATGTAACACCAAATCTAACTTAATGTTGAAGTGGGAGACAGACTTGGGGTTTGCTGTCCCGAGGGAAGAGTGGAATCAGATCCTCTATGACTCATGTAGAGGTTTGATTAGTGCAGACCTTAGGGAGAACACCATCAAAACCTCATTTAGGTGGTACCTGACCCCTATAAGAACATCCCACTTCTCATCTACTGATTCTAGGCTTTGCTATAGGGGATGTGGAGAACAAGGTTCGTATATCCATATGTGGTGGACCTGCCCTATAATAAAAAACATATGGTCCCAACTAAACAACTTATTAGGTCACCTACTTGACGAACACATATCATTAACAATACCTCAGGCACTCTTAAATAGAGGGCTCGATCAATTCAATCCAGCAATTTATAAATTTATTAAAATCTTATGTACAGCAACTAGGACATGTATAGCGAGACATTGGAAAGTTGGAACACCTACATGGAAAGAGGTGACAGATAAGATACAAGATATATACATAATGTCAGAAGGGACGGCCCGAATACAAAGTAACATGGACCAGTTTCAGAAGGTGTGGTTCTATTGGATCATGAATAGCAGCCCAAGTAGGGAATGATAATGTGCAGAAATGGGGATGAACAGTAAAGATGCTCTAGGCTAGTATTATAATATACATGAGATAAGGATATGATTGTGAACCTATAACCCTAAGGATGTAATCCAAGAGACATAACAGATGTTATTCATTAGAAACTATTAAGAAGAAATAAATGACCATACAGAATAGTTTAGTTCCTGTTCAAAGGTTTATTCAGTTTTAACAAGTTTGAAGTTGATACATAAAAGTAAGTAAACAATCTTAAGGCAACAGTAATAGCCAATCATAGCTCAATTAATCCCGACTCAACAACTCAACACTTTTAGGTGGAATGTCAGGAAGATAATTAAATACATTTTAGAGGGAAGGTCAAAGGGTTAATTTTATCAATAGAAGTCGACCACCATTATTTGGCTTGACCACCACTGCTATCAATATGTAATTGCACTGAAAAGGAATACCCATGTATTAATATGCTTTTGTTCTATAGTTTGTTGGTAGAACACTGATCATACATTTATGAATCCTGTACATGAAAATGTGGGACAATTGAAAATGTTATGTTTACATGCCTTTTGAATCATAATAAAAATTATTTTAACATAAATAAGATACAAGTTTCCCATCTGAAGGAAAAAAATAAATACTATTTTCTATAGGAATAGTAGTATGTTAAGCAAGAGTAGAGAGCCCCATTAACTTTGGGGATCTTTCCTCAAAACTTTTAAACTAACTGCCGGCAACGGATACAATTTAAAAACCTTTAAAAGAAGGAATAAAAGAAGTCCCAGGCCTATTCCATTCCCTAGTATCATGAACTGGGAAAAAAACCTCTGAAGAAACCACAGGAGGTTAATGAACAGAATTTAAATGTTGGCTAGTCTTAAATCAAAAGAACTAGACTCCTCAATATCCAATATAATCAACACCTTTTCAACAACGAATGTACTCTATTTAAAAATAAAAAAGTAGATTTATTAGTGTCAAATATCTGATGAAGTATATTCTAAATGAAAAAAAAACATCATCAGAGAAGGATAATTCAGTATGTTGTCGGTCATTTGAAAATTCATCAACTAAATGAGAAGTTTAAAAAAGACCTATAAATTTTATTAGAAGGCGGGATGTCAGAGAAAGCCTTTAGGATAGAATCAGAAAAACATTCTCATAGATTCCTAGGTATATCTTGTACATTAGATGTAAAAAGAATAGCAATAGATAATGCATAAATACTAATGGACTCTGCATGTAAAAGTTTATCATGATAACTTATTTACTAACCATAGCTAAAGATAAAATTCATAACATTAAAATAAATGAACTTAGCTTTGGTAGGACTGATATCAGTCATCAGGAATCCAACAGTATTTTCTGATACAGGAACAGTTTTTGGAATATCTTGCAATAAGTAATAGAAAAATAAAATATAAAGCAAAATTATCAAATTCCTTAAATGACAGTTTCAGGAATGGGAAAAAAATGCAAACAGAACAAGCCTCTAGAAACCAGAAGCAACTGAAAAGTGAGACTAAAATAATGTAAAAAAACTGGAGCCAAGTATGACGCCCACATATTCTTTGGCGCCAAAAACGTCTGTAACAAACACGAGAGTCCAAAATGACGCAACTACGTGAAAACTTCCGGCGTCAACTACGACGCCGGAAATGACGTCATTGACGTCAAACGTCAATCTCGCGCCAAAAAAGTATTGCGCCAAAAATGACGCAATAAATTCTAGCATTTTTTGCACCCGCAAGCCTAACAGCCCGCAGTTTAAAGGAAAAAAGTCAATTGAAAATTTTAGGTAAGAAATTTCATTCATATGCATTTTCCAAAAAAACTGAAACTGACAGTCTGAAAGAAGGAAAATAAACTGATTGACCTGTATCATGGCAAATATAAGTATAAAATATATATTTAGAACTTTACATATAAAGTGCCAAACCATAGCTGAGAGTGTCATAAATAAAATAAGACTTACTTACCCAAAGACACTCGTCTTCATAAAGTAGATAGCCAAACCAGTACTGAAACGAGAATCCGTAGAGGTAATGGTATATAAGAGTATATCGTCGGTCTGAAAAGGGAGGTAGGAGAAGAAATCTCTATGACCGATAACAGAGAACCTATGAAATAGATCCCCTAGAGGAAGACCATGGTATTCAAATAGCCAATATTCTCTTCACATCCCTCTGACATTCACTGCACTCTGAGAGGAAAACCAGGCTTCAGCCTGCTGCGAAGCACATATCAACGTAGAAATCTAGCACAAACTTACTTCACCACCTCCATGGGAGGCAAAGTTTGTAAAACTGAATTGTGGGTGTGGTGAATGGTGTATTTATAGGCATTTTGAGGTTTGGGAAACTTTGCCCCTCCTGGTAGGAATGTATATCCCATACGTCACTAGCTCATGGACTCTTGCCAATTACATGAAAGAAACAGCATTTAACACCAGGAGTGGGCATTATGAGTATCTTGTAATGCCCTTTGGCCTATGTAATGCTCCTGCTGTTTTTCAGGCATTTATTAATTATGTCCTACAAGATATGTTGCAACAGTGTGTTGTGGTGTACTTAGACGACATCCTCATACACTCACCCACACTTGAGGCTCATCGTTCTGATGTTACACAGGTTCTTCAGAGACTACATGAGAATGGCCTGTTTTGTAAACTCGAGAAAAACTTCCATCAGACTCAAGTAACCTTCCTAGGTTATGTTATCTCTGTTGCAGGGTTCTCCATGGATCCTGACAAGTTATCTGCAGTTCTGCAGTGGCCTCGCCCAGTTGGTCTTCGGTCTATTCAATGATTTTTGGGGTTCGCCAATTACTATAGAAAGTTTATTAAAAACTTTTCTTCCATGGTCAAACCTATCACAGACATGACCCGTAAAGAGAATGATCCACTCCATTGTTCACCTACTACCATTAAGGCCTTTGATAGTCTTAAGACTGCCTTTGCTGCCGCTCCAGTTCTGGCTCATCCTAACCCTGTCCTGCCTTTCGTTCTTGAGGTCGATGTGTCTGAGACTGGAGTAGGTGCCCTCTTGTCTCAACGTCCTACGCCTGACGGTTCCTTGCATCTGTATGGTTTCTTCTCTAAGAAATTGTCTCCAGCGGAGTGCAATTATGAAATTGGCGACAGGGAATTACTGGCCATAATTTTGGCACTCAAGGAATGGAGGCATCTTCTCGAGGGTACTAGCATGCCAGTGCTCATTCTTACTGACCACAAGAATTTAACTTATCTATCTGAAGCAAAACGTTTGTCGCCCTGACAGGCCAGATGGGCGCTATATTGGTCTCCTACCTGCCTGGTAGTACGAATGTTAAGGCTGATGCCCTGTAAGGATCAGTGTAACTTTCACAAAGAATGTGTGAAACTTAGGTTTCAAGTGGATCTCAGCTACAGACTAGGTTGATGTACTGTGACTTTAAATGTTGGAATGTAACACAGTGAATATCATTAACTTCTAGGAGGTTTTTTAGAAGCAGTGATTTTATACTGTGTAGTTGTTAGTAGTAATGAGGTTGCATATGACTTGCTTTATGTAAGCAGCTGCAGTTGAACAAGCAAAGTTGTGCTGTTATTGATTGCACAGATAGACTGCTGGAGGAGTGCTTAAAGATGAGTGTTCCTTTAAATTCTCTGCATAACAAAATGTTAGTTTCACTCAGCAGTAAGTATGAGAAGACAGAGAAATGTTCAATTACAATTAACAGGCAAACTGGCAACAAAGAAACCTGTTGTAAGCTCTGCAGCAGCAAACAGAAACGAAAGTGATGACGTCACAAAGGGGCGTGTTCCGGTCACAGAGCTTTGTTATCCTGTGCTGTTTGCAAAAAGTTCCTTTCTTATATGTGTGCGCCTGTGTTTAAAACCACTAGCTAAAAATCTACCAAACAACAATGGCACTATATGGGTGCTAAAATAACATAATTTATGTAAGAACTTACCTGATAAATTCATTTCTTTCATATTAGCAAGAGTCCATGAGCTAGTGACGTATGGGATATACATTCCTACCAGGAGGGGCAAAGTTTCCCAAACCTCAAAATGCCTATAAATACACCCCTCACCACACCCACAATTCAGTTTAACGAATAGCCAAGAAGTGGGGTGATAAAAAAGTGCGAAAGCATATAAAATAAGGAATTGGAATAATTGTGCTTTATACAAAATCATAACCACCACAAAAAAAGGGCGGGCCTCATGGACTCTTGCTAATATGAAAGAAATGAATTTATCAGGTAAGTTCTTACATAAATTATGTTTTCTTTCATGTAATTAGCAAGAGTCCATGAGCTAGTGACGTATGGGATAATGACTACCCAAGATGTGGATCTTTCCACACAAGAGTCACTAGAGAGGGAGGGATAAAATAAAGACAGCCAATTCCTGCTGAAAAGAATCCACACCCCAAAATAAAGTTTAACGAAAAACATAAGCAGAAGATTCAAACTGAAACCGCTGCCTGAAGTACTTTTCTACCAAAAACTGCTTCAGAAGAAGAAAACACATCAAAATGGTAGAATTTAGTAAAAGTATGCAAAGAGGACCAAGTTGCTGCTTTGCAGATCTGGTCAACCGAAGCTTCATTCCTAAACGCCCAGGAAGTAGAAACTGACCTAGTAGAATGAGCTGTAATTCTCTGAGGCGGAGTTTTACCCGACTCAACATAGGCATGATGAATTAAAGATTTCAACCAAGATGCCAAAGAAATGGCAGAAGCTTTCTGGCCTTTTCTAGAACCGGAAAAGATAACAAATAGACTAGAAGTCTTACGAAAAGATTTCGTAGCTTCAACATAATATTTCAAAGCTCTAACAACATCCAAAGAATGCAACGATTTCTCCTTAGAATTCTTAGGATTAGGACATAATGAAGGAACCACAATTTCTCTACTAATGTTGTTGGAATTCACAACTTTAGGTAAAAATTCAAAAGAAGTTCGCAACACCGCCTTATCCTGATGAAAAATCAGAAAAGGAGACTCACAAGAAAGAGCAGATAATTCAGAAACTCTTCTGGCAGAAGAGATGGCCAAAAGGAACAAAACTTTCCAAGAAAGTAATTTAATGTCCAATGAATGCATAGGTTCAAACGGGGGAGCTTGAAGAGCTCCCAGAACCAAATTCAAACTCCAAGGAGGAGAAATTGACTTAATGACAGGTTTTATACGAACCAAAGCTTGTACAAAACAATGAATATCAGGAAGAATAGCAATCTTTCTGTGAAAAAGAACAGAAAGAGCAGAGATTTGTCCTTTCAAAGAACTTGCGGACAAACCCTTATCTAAACCATCCTGAAGAAACTGTAAAATTCTCGGTATTCTAAAAGAATGCCAGGAAAAATGATGAGAAAGACACCAAGAAATATAAGTCTTCCAGACTCTATAATATATCTCTCTAGATACAGATTTACGAGCCTGTAACATAGTATTAATCACAGAGTCAGAGAAACCTCTTTGACCAAGAATCAAGCGTTCAATCTCCATACCTTTAAATTTAAGGATTTCAGATCCTGATGGAAAAAAGGACCTTGTGACAGAAGGTCTGGTCTTAACGGAAGAGTCCACGGTTGGCAAGAGGCCATCCGGACAAGATCCGCATACCAAAACCTGTGAGGCCATGCCGGAGCTACCAGCAGAACAAACGAGCATTCCTTCAGAATCTTGGAGATTACTCTTGGAAGAAGAACTAGAGGCGGAAAGATATAGGCAGGATGATACTTCCAAGGAAGTGATAATGCATCCACTGCCTCCGCCTGAGGATCCCGGGATCTGGACAGATACCTGGGAAGTTTCTTGTTTAGATGGGACGCCATCAGATCTATTTCTGGAAGTTCCCACATTTGAACAATCTGAAGAAATACCTCTGGGTGAAGAGACCATTCGCCCGGATGCAACGTTTGGCGACTGAGATAATCCGCTTCCCAATTGTCTACACCTGGGATATGAACCGCAGAGATTAGACAGGAGCTGGATTCCGCCCAAACCAAAATTCGAGATACTTCTTTCATAGCCAGAGGACTGTGAGTCCCTCCTTGATGATTGATGTATGCCACAGTTGTGACATTGTCTGTCTGAAAACAAATGAACGATTCTCTCTTCAGAAGAGGCCAAAACTGAAGAGCTCTGAAAATTGCACGGAGTTCCAAAATATTGATCGGTAATCTCACCTCCTGAGATTCCCAAACTCCTTGTGCCGTCAGAGATCCCCACACAGCTCCCCAACCTGTGAGACTTGCATCTGTTGAAATTACAGTCCAAGTCGGAAGCACAAAAGAAGCCCCCTGAATTAAACGATGGTGATCTGTCCACCATGTTAGAGAGTGTCGAACAATCGGTTTTAAAGATATTAATTGAGATATCTTCGTGTAATCCTTGCACCATTGCTTCAGCATACAGAGCTGAAGAGGTCGCATGTGAAAACGAGCAAAGGGGATCGCGTCCGATGCAGCAGTCATAAGACCTAGAATTTCCATGCATAAGGCTACCGAAGGGAATGATTGTGACTGAAGGTTTCGACAAGCTGCAATCAACTTTAGACGTCTCTTGTCTGTTAAAGACAGAGTCATGGACACTGAATCCATCTGGAAACCCAGAAAAGTTACCCTTGTCTGAGGAATCAAAGAACTTTTTGGTAAATTGATCCTCCAACCATGATCTTGAAGAAACAACACAAGTCGATTCGTATGAGATTCTGCTAAATGTAAAGACTGAGCAAGTACCAAGATATCGTCCAAATAAGGAAATACCACAATACCCTGTTCTCTGATTACAGACAGCAGGGCACCGAGAACCTTTGTAAAAATTCTTGGAGCTGTAGCTAGGCCAAACGGCAGAGCCACAAATTGGTAATGCTTGTCCAGAAACGAGAATCTCAGGAACTGATAATGATCTGGATGAATCGGAATATGCAGATATGCATCCTGTAAATCTATTGTGGACATATAATTCCCTTGCTGAACAAAAGGTAAGATAGTCCTTACAGTTACCATCTTGAACGTTGGTATCCTTACATAACGATTCAATATTTTTAGATCCAGAACTGGTCTGAAAGAATTCTCCTTCTTTGGTACAATGAAGAGATTTGAATAAAACCCCATCCCCTGTTCCGGAACTGGAACTGGCATAATTACTCCAGTCAACTCTAGATCTGAAACACATTTCAGAAATGCTTGAGCTTTTACTGGATTTACTGGGACACGGGAAAGAAAAAATCTCTTTGCAGGAGGTCTCAACTTGAAACCAATTCTGTACCCTTCTGAAACAATGCTCTGAATCCAAAGATTGTGAACAGAATTGATCCAAATTTCCTTGAAAAAACGTAACCTGCCCCCTACCAGCTGAGCTGGAATGAGGGCCGCACCTTCATGTGGACTTAGAAGCAGGCTTTGCCTTTCTAGCTGGCTTGGATTTATTCCAGACTGGAGATGGTCTCCAAACTGAAACTGCTCCTGAGGATGAAGGATCAGGCTTTTGTTCTTTGTTGAAACGAAAGGAATGAAAACGATTATTAGCCCTGTTTTTACCTTTAGATTTTTTATCCTGTGGTAAAAAAGTTCCTTTCCCACCAGTAACAGTTGAAATAATGGAATCCAACTGAGAACCAAATAATTTGTTACCCTGGAAAGAAATGGAAAGTAAAGTTGATTTAGAAGCCATATCAGCATTCCAAGTTTTAAGCCATAAAGCTCTTCTAGCTAAAATAGCTAGAGACATAAACCTGACATCAACCCTGATAATATCAAAAATGGCATCACAGATAAAATTATTAGCATGCTGAAGAAGAATAATAATATCATGAGAATCACGATGTGTTACTTGTTGCGCTAAAGTTTCCAACCAAAAAGTTGAAGCTGCAGCAACATCAGCCAAAGATATAGCAGGTCTAAGAAGATTACCTGAACACAGATAAGCTTTTCTTAGAAAGGATTCAATTTTCCTATCTAGAGGATCCTTAAACGAAGTACCATCTGACGTAGGAATAGTAGTACGTTTAGCAAGGGTAGAAATAGCCCCATCAACTTTAGGGATCTTGTCCCAAAATTCTAATCTGTCAGATGGCACAGGATATAATTGCTTAAAACGTTTAGAAGGAGTAAATGAATTACCCAAATTATCCCATTCTTTGGAAATTACTGCAGAAATAGCATTAGGAACAGGAAAAACTTCTGGAATAACCACAGGAGCTTTAAATACCTTATCTAAACGTTTAGAATTAGTATCAACAGGACCAGAATCCTCTATTTCTAAAGCAATTAGTACTTCTTTAAGTAAAGAACGAATAAATTCCATTTTAAATAAATATGAAGATTTATCAGCATCAACCTCTGAGACAGAATCCTCTGAACCAGAGGAATCATCAGAATCAGAATGATGATGTTCATTTAAAAATTCATCTGTAGGGAGAGAAGTTTTAAAAGATTTTTTACGTTTACTAGAAGGAGAAATAACAGACATAGCCTTCTTTATGGATTCAGAAACAAAATCTCTTATATTATCAGGAACATTCTGCACCTTAGATGTTGAAGGAACTGCAACAGGCAATGGTACTTTACTAAAGGAAATATTATCTGCTTTAACAAGTTTGTCATGACAATCAATACAAACAACAGCTGGAGGAATAGCTACCAAAAGTTTACAGCAGATACACTTAGCTTTGGTAGATTCAGCACTTGACAGCGATTTTCCTGTAGTATCTTCTGACTCAGATGCAACGTGAGACATCTTGCAATATGTAAGAGAAAAAACAACATATATATAAAGCAAAATTGATCAAATTCCTTAAATGACAGTTTCAGGAATGGGAAAAAATGCCAAAGAACAAGCTTCTAGCAACCAGAAGCAATAAAAAATGAGACTTAAATAATGTGGAGACAAAAGCGACGCCCATATTTTTTCGCGCCAAATAAGACGCCCACATTATTTGGCGCCTAAATGTTTTTTGGCGCCAAAAATGACGCCACATCCGGAACGCCGACATTTTTGGCGCAAAATAACGTCAAAAAATGACGCAACTTCCGGCGACACGTATGACGCCGGAAACGGAAATAGAATTTTTGCGCCAAAAAAGTCCGCGCCAAGAATGACGCAATAAAATGAAGCATTTTCAGCCCCCGCGAGCCTAACAGCCCACAGGGAAAAAGTCAAATTTTAAGGTAAGAAAAATGTTAAATTAAAATGCATTATCCCAAATATGAAACTGACTGTCTGAAAATAAGGAAAGTTGAACATTCTGAGTCAAGGCAAATAAATGTTTGAATACATATATTTAGAACTTTATAAACAAAGTGCCCAACCATAGCTTGGAGTGTCACAGAAAATAAGACTTACTTACCCCAGGACACTCATCTACATATAGCAGATAGCCAAACCAGTACTGAAACGAGAATCAGCAGAGGTAATGGTATATATAAGAGTATATCGTCGATCTGAAAAGGGAGGTAAGAGATGAATCTCTACGACCGATAACAGAGAACCTATGAAATAGACCCCGTAGAAGGAGATCACTGCATTCAAATGGGCAATACTCTCCTCACATCCCTCTGACATTCACTGCACGCTGAGAGGAAAACCGGGCTCCAACTTGCTGCGGAGCGCATATCAACGTAGAATCTAGCACAAACTTACTTCACCACCTCCATCGGAGGCAAAGTTTGTAAAACTGAATTGTGGGTGTGGTGAGGGGTGTATTTATAGGCATTTTGAGGTTTGGGAAACTTTGCCCCTCCTGGTAGGAATGTATATCCCATACGTCACTAGCTCATGGACTCTTGCTAATTACATGAAAGAAATATAAAATACATATATCCTTATAGAAAAAAGAGTATATCTATATACACATAAAATTCTAAAAATTCTAAAAAAAATGTTATATAATAATACTTTACTAACAGTACTGGTAAAAAGTATATATTTATTTTATTCACATGTATGACATACAACAGTTAAAAAGCTATCCAGTTATATATATATATATATATATATATATATATATATGTTGGTACCAACCACTAAAGAAATTGCTGAAAGAAATACTGCAAAAGCTAAAAAATGTATAGTTCAATATAGTTAACAGAGTACACTGTTTAGTTCAAAATCACATAAGTAAAAAGCATATAAGCAAAAGACTTATGACCACTATCCAGTAGTCTCCAATAATCTCAATAAAACCAGATAAATGATTTAGTCAGTGTATATGAATATAAAATAAGGTATAGCTGTTAAGCAATTTTGTTTTGGACTTTCCTTGAGGATACGTCAGAATGTCGGCATAAGATCCACAGATCTCCGTAATAGTAATTAGTGTTCAGTTCAATTTTATAGTCAAAAGCAGTTTTTGGCAGTGTATTTTACCAAAAGTATTATCTCTTGCCTTTGTGTCTGTATAAGGTACCTTATTTCCAAGTTGTAGATCAGGGCAGTGTGTGACCACACTAATGTACCGGTTTGTGCAAACGAAACTCCGACGTGAGTATCTCCTAAGGCGCTACTGAGTCAATCTGTGTCCGGTTCCGGGCACGCCCACTATTGCGGGATTGACAGGTTAGCGATGCGATGTGTTTGTTCCTAATGTCTCCTGATGATTCTGTGTAGTGTCCTCTCAACACCTGTTCGGCAGTAGCAGTCTGTGTCAAGCAACGCGTTTCAGCTCCAAGGAGCCTTTTTCAAGCTGTAACAGAACTGCTCAGATCCTCTCTTTTGTACTCCTCATTCAGTTCCTGATTGGATATCTCATTTGTATTTTTATTTAGCCACCGTATCATACTTTAATTGTTTTATGGCAACTATTTAAATGAGACCTTTGCTCTTAATTCGTTATTTAAGTATCCTTTTGAATATTTATATAATAATATAATTATGTATCCAAACAGATTTTAACTTCTCTATTTGGCCTTTGTTAAACATCTATGTTATATTATGAATAAGCAGCACCAATTCAAGATTTAAAATCAGCAGCAATTGATGTTTAAAATCTGTAAAATTGTGAATAAAAGTTGTTATGTATGTTGTATAATAACATTTTTAGAAAAGACCAGCATTGCTAGTAATTGATCATTAAATTTAAATTTAGTTAAGATAAAATTACCACTATAATTTTTTTTTATAAAAATATATATATATATATATATGTTGTTTGTTTTTTCACACATAAAAACATCTGAGGAGCAATAAAGAAATATATATATATATATATATATATATATATATATATATATATATATACAAAAGATAGAAAATTCATATTAAAGATATATATAAAATTTCTATACAAAAAATATATATTATTATAAAAATAAATTAAAAAATATATATTTAAAAATTACCATATATATATATATAAAAAATTAATAGAAAATATACATATTTAAAAGCGGGCAATTTGATGAGAATTGATAAATAATCTAAAAGTCTCCATGCAGTTCTAAAAAAATTGTGTAGAATGGCAAAATTTTTAATATTAAAAGATACTATTTGGGAATAATATATAAATCCAATTTCGATATGTTTCTTATAAATAAACTAACGTTAAATAGAGACCTTGTTTTTTACAGAAAGGATATCCTGACTTATTAGAACATATTGTTACTTAACTGTACACAGGACATAAATTTATGAAAAAATCCTTCTCAATTCAATTTCTAAATTCAGACCCTGTGAGTGCAGTGTGTCTAAATTATAAATCCACTTACTTTCTAACTGTAGTAATCTTTTTTTATTGTCCCCCCCTCTCTTTTGTTTTTGTAGTTTGGCTATGCCCATGTAGTTAAACATTTTTAAATTACCTTTATTACAAATTTTAAAATGTTTCGGGACAAAATGTGTTTGCGTATTCTCTCTCGTAGGGGTCGTTCTGATTCGCCCACATACTGCACTCCGCACTTGCATTGGATCATGTATACAATGTTCTTATCAGTGCATCTTATGCAGTCTTGGATTTTAAATTCTCTTTTATTTACATGTGAAACGACTGATTTGCTTTTCTTTGAATGTCTGCATGCTTTACATATAAAACACAGGAAAAAACCTTTCAAATATTGTGCTGTCAGATCTTTATCTATCTTTTTTTGCTGTTTGATTTGGGTTGGGGCAAGTATATTTTTTAGATTATTTGCTTTTCTATATATAAAACGGGGATTTTCAGTAATTAGTGGACCAATTATTTTGTCTTGTTTTAGCATATGCCAGTGTTTTCTCACTATTTTTTCTGTCATTCTATTATTTATGTTATAATCAGTTATGAACGGGACGTTTATTTTATTTTGTTTCATAAGTGCATCTTCTTTGGATTTCTTAGTAAAGTTTTTCTTTCCATCTTCCCTACTTCTTGTCTAATATTTTCCACAAATTCATCACTATAACCCCTCTCTATAAATTTTGATTTTAAAATTTTTGACTGATTATCATAGTCCTCGAATCTGTTATAGTTTTTCATAACCCTCATCATTTGTCCCTTTGGGATGTTATTTTTCCAGGCTTGGTGATCGCAACTACTTGAATGTATGAAGTTGTTGCTATCTACCAGTTTAAAATAGGTTTTTGTGTTAATAGAGCCATCTTCAATATAGATTTCTAAATCTAGGACATTTAACCTTGTATTACTTATTTCTTTTGTGAAGCGAATATTCAGGTCATTTGTATTCATTTCATTATTCATTTCATTAAATAATATTTCAAAACTTTCTGCTGTCCCTCTCCAGATAATTAATACATTGTCTATGTATCTTTTATATAGGACTAGGTTTGCACCCAGCTCTTGCATTTACAAAAATTGTTTTTCCCATAATCCCATAAAGAGATTGGCATAGCTGGGTGCAAACCTAGTCCCCATTGCGGTTCCACAGGTCTGAGTATAGAAGAAATCTTCAAATAAAAAATAATTATGGCTTAAAATAAATTCTATACTCTAAGATAAAGTCTCTTTGTTCATTTTTAATATTTTGATCTTCATTTAGAAAATATCCTGTGCTGTTTCCAATGCTAGAACAAGTTAACACATACAGTAAATTTGTTAAAGTGATAAATACCTCCTAGACCAGACCTGTGGCAGCTGTAAGAGAGTTGTAGGAAAAAGTTGTTGCTCTTTAACTGGTAAGTCCGAAACCGGAAGTGAATGCCTGTCAGCTCTCTGGGGAATTGTAGTGAAAAGGCTAACAGTTCTTAGAAGTATCAGATGAGGCTCTTGGCAGCTGGATTTATCCCATGAGAGGGAAAGAGGAAGAGCTGCAAGTTGGTAATGTTTCTCCTGGGAGTCTGTAGTCCCAAATTAGGGAAGTAAATTATTTGTAAGGAGCTTAGGATCTAGCAGCTTTAGGTCTCCTAGACGAAATTACTAAGCACCTAATGAGAGGTGCACAGGTGTTATGAAGGGAAATTGGGAG